>NC_140931.1:180557250-180817250 GCF_014529385.1 Adiantum capillus-veneris
GTGCAATGGGATGCACAAGAGGGGAGTTACTCGACTCCTTTGTCAACAGATGCCTTGATTTTTGTATACTAGAGTCACAGGTGTCTCTTTGAGCTTCAGGGATACTGAGAGCTAACAGTATTCTGTTGTATGACTTTATGAAATGGAATTCCGGAATATGAAACTGATTTGTTCTTGACTTGTTTTTAACTGCAGGAACTGATAGACGAAATGACTGTAGCATTTTGGTCTAAATGATCTCGAATAGACATGGTTGCAATAGGGGTTAGCCAATTGGGCATCTATGAGGTCCCGACTGGATCTAGATGCGATTGCTAGCTACATTGCCGATAAATCATGGTCTAAGATCCAAATGAATGTTGAATGTCATGCGATGTCCTGTAATGTCTAGTGATGTCCTGTGATATCGTGTGATGTGGTTGTCGATTGGTACATGTGCTGGATGTGTGTCCCTAGTGCGTAGGTACTAATAGTCAGTGTCTGCCAAGGCAGTTTATGGCTTCTGTCTGTTTTGCAGGCGTAATCGAGGGCGATTACAATGCTTTCAAGAGGGGGGTATGTCACAAACTGGTGACATGGCTGTACACACACACACCCTTTCAGCATGGACAGCCCCCGAAAAAAAAAATCTCTGGCAAATGCTGACATGGCACTGCAATACGGCAGACCCGTGAAAAGCGGCGGAAAACGTGGAACGTACAAGCTGATGACGTGGCAGGTAGCGTACGGAAAATCCTGCTGCTTTCTCTATGCAGGGCTTTCTCTACGCAGGGCTGCTCACGTTGACTTTTGGCTTTTGCTTTATTAAACGTAAGTTGAATAGAGAGAGAAAGGGAGCGCTTTAATTTGAAGGCCTTGCTTTAATTTACAAGCAAGAGAGAGAGAGAGAGAGAGAGAGAGAGAGAGAGAGAGAGAAAGAGCCTTGCATTAAAATAAAAAAAAATTAAAAGGGGCTTTTAGTTTCCAGCTTTTGGGGCTCTACATACTGGCAGGGCCTCTCACAACTCAGAGCATCTGGACGCAGAGTCTAAGTGTGAGCGCCTGCCCGCACTCTTGTACTTTGAACTCAGATTAATACAAAAAGATATACCGAAAGGGGCGCCAGTCTTTGGGGCCAATATCTCTAGGCACGGAACTCCGTCGGGCCAGTGTCGAATAAATTGTGAACTATGAACTGTTTTGAAGTGGTTATTTGGTGCTATCGCGGTAGATTCTTGACTTGGAGTGTCCAAGTCTGTTACATAAGGATAGAAAGATTAAAGGTAAAGCAATTAGGCGGTTCTTGGTTAAATACAAGAACTATCCTACATTGGATGCAAAGTGGATGGAGGAGGAGGACCTCGCTGATACTCCTCAAATTTTGGAACTTTACCTTGAAGCATTCAGTTTAGCATAGTCTACTCCGATAGAACCCCGATTTCAGCATGGGCGAATCTAGTGCAGCGGGCTTGCACAAGAGGGGAGTCACTCCGCTCCTTTGTCAATAGATTACCCCGATTTTGATATAGTCACTGATGTCCCTTTGGGTTTCAAGGATACTGCTGGGCTGACAGTATTCTACTGTATGACTTTGTGAACTGGAATTCCCGAAAATGATACTAATTAATTTGTACTTAACTTGTTTGAGTGTAGGAACAGAAAGACGAAATGATTACAGCATTTCGGTCTCATAAATCTTTATAGACATGATTGCAATAGGGATTAGTTAATCGGGCATCTGTGAGGTCCCGTGAAACCGGCCTGTTTAATCCAAAAAGGGCGGTAGACCTTAGACCTAAACCTTATTTGCTTTCACCCATTTAATTTGTCGCCCACTTTACCTGTACTTTCAAGACACAACAAAGGGGAAAGGGATACAGGCTGCTAGAATGCACCTGTATGAGAAGACCGACACCAGATTGGCCCCTAACTTAGGCGCCCCTTTCGGTATTTCTTTATTGTTTAAAAGAGGGAAAAAACGTTGTGGTTCCCTACAAGCTGCCCCGCACAAGCTTGGCTGAATTTCAACTGTTCCGGCCCGATTTCGCCAACATAACTATACTAGGACCCTTCACAATCAGTATTCCCACACATTGAATGACTTTCCCAACGCATACGGGCACTTTGCAAAACCTGGCGAGAATCTGCAGCACGCTGAATTCTCTGTTTTCAGCCCCGAAAATGCGCCAAATTACCTGTACAGCGGTCCCCTCGCGTCCCCGAACCTCCTGGAGGTATTAGGGTCCGTTTAGGGCCAAAACCCTGAACCTGCAAAAATACACAGCAGGCTGTAATTCACTGTTTCGGGCTCCGTTTTGCGTGCCGGTCGCATCCATAGCAAGTCCTCGAGCTCCCGCACCTCTAGGGCTACTTGCCCTTTGAATCGGACGAGATTTCACACGTGAAACCTCTCCGAATCACCTGTACCTGCGGGGGATTAGCCGCTAGCTAGTCCAGTACCTGTGCAAGAGGCTCTTGCCTCGGCAATCGCGCATGATTCCACAACACTGACGTACCACCCACGACCAAGTAAGCTCAAATTTCAAGATGATTTACCAATGCGTCATAGAATCCAAGCAATCGCCTCAGAGAATCGGCAAGCAGTGTCACCTGGCAGACCCACATCACACCCGCAGGAGATCTAGTGGCCAATCTACCACCGTGAGACCTCTCCCTATCTCATCTTGGTTCATACTTGCAAACCCTAAAAACGCAGCAGAAAATCAGCCCTAATTTGACCACTTTTTAGCAGGGCGTACATGCCGAATTTCCTGTCTGTTCTGTGAAGAGAAACCCTCTTCCTTGATGTCATTCATCCTGTCAGTCATAGTGTAATCCCGCGTTCATGTACTCTGTGTCTTTACCCAAAACAACAGAGGCTCACTCTTTGAGGAAAAAGTGATTGATATCCCGGCAATGGAACCATGAAACCGGCCCGTAGGGCGGTAGGCTTTGGCTTCCACCCGAAATTCTTTACTTTATACACACACACGGAGCACTTTGCAACAAGAACCTCCTACGGGAATGAACACTTGAACACACACGGCTCGAAAGCTAAAATGCTCCGAGCAGACGCCGACAACCTGTAGGCCCCAAAATTGGCGCCCCTTTCGGTATTTCTTTATTCTTTAGGAGGGTAAATTACAAAGAAGAGTCCTGGTAATCCTTCACCTGTATCCAACTAGATACCATCTGATTTGGCCAAATTTTGGCAACATAACAGCCCCAAAACTTGTCGTGCAAGTTTTGGGGCTGTTATGTTGCCAAAATTTGGCCAAATCAGATGGTATCTAGTTGGATACAGGTGAAGGATTCCCAGGACTCTTCTTTGTAATTTACCCTCCTAAAGAATAAAGAAATACCGAAAGGGGCGCCAATTTTGGGGCCTACAGGTTGTCGGCGTCTGCTCGGAGCATTTTAGCTTCCGAGCCGTGTGTGTTCAAGTGTTAATTCCCGTAGGAGGTTCTTGTTGCAAAGTGCTCCGTGTGTGTGTTTAAAGTAAAGAATTTCGGGTGAAAGCCAAAGCCTACCGCTCTACGGGCCTGTTTCATCCCGACTAAATCTAGATGCGATTACTAAATACGTTGCCGATTAATCATGGTATGAGATTTGGAATGAAATTGAATGTGATTTATCATGTGATGTCCTCTGATGTCAAGTATTGTCCTGGGATGTCCGGTGATGTGACTGTCGATTGGTACATGTGCTAGATGTGTTGTGTCTAGTGCATTGGTACTAACAGTCAGTGTCTACTAAGACAGTTTAAGGCCTCTGTCTGATTTGTAGGCGTAATTGAGGGCGATTACAATTCTTTCAAGAGGGGGGTATGTCACAAACTAATGACATGGTTGACGTGGCAGCTAGCGGAAAATCCGCCACAAAACGCGCTCACATGCTGACGTGGCAGGCCATACGGACAACTGTAAGGACATCCCTCTTTTTACGCTAACAACCATACGAAATTTCCGGAAATAGCGCTGAGAAGCTTTTTGGGCTTGATGCTTTAAATTTTTAAAGCTTTTGGAAGACCAATTGTTTTTGGAAACTTTTCTTTTGAGATGAGATTTTTGGGGCTCTGCTTTTGGGCATCCCTTGTACCAATAAATAAGTTGGTTGGGCACTCATTACTCAGAGCATCTGGATGTAGAGTCTGAGAGTGAGCGCCTGCTTTGAGCACAGATTAATATAAAAAGAAATACCGAAAGGGGCACCAGTCTTTGGGGCCAACACCTCTGGGCACGGAACTACGCCGGGTCGAGTCGTCTTTGACAATTGTTTTGAAGTGAATCTCTGTTGTGACGCGGTAGAATCTTGACTTGGGGTGTCCAAGTTTGTTACAAACAAAAGTTTCTTTTTAGAGCGGCTTGAGAATTTTGCGGCTTCTTTGACGTGAGAGAAGGAAGACGGGTTGTCTCTAGATCTTGTACATGCAACATGGCCTCCCCTTGCTCGAGCGCCAGTGATAGCAATGAGTTGTCACTTTCATTTCATTTCTCTCTCTCTCTCTCTCTCTCTCTCTCTCTCTCTCTCTCTCTCTCTCTCTCTCTCTCTCTCTCTCTCTCTGTTCATCGCTTCCGCATTGTTGACTATGACATGGTATCACAGCCTTGGCATTGAAGAGCAAGCGTTGAGAAGGTGTTGCACCTTGCTTGCTTCGAGCGTTTCAAAACACTGTAAAGTGGCCTTGTTTTGGGAGTTGGAGCTCACAGAGGGGCACCAAAAGTGTTCTCTTTTATCGGCTTTGGGAAGTGTAAAAGCGGCTTGCAAGGGTAACAAAAGTTTCTTTTTAGAGCGGCTTGGGAATTTTGCGGCTTCATTAAATTGCGAGAAGGAAGACGAGTTCTCTAGTTCTTGTACCTGCAACATGGCCCCCCCTTGCTCGAGCGCCAGCGACGACAACAATGACAACACCAACAAATGCCTATGAAAAGTGCATTAACAAGTACTCAGTTACGTGCTTTGGAGCTCATGAAATTGCCCAAGGAGTACGAGATGGTGTCTAGGACACTACGCTTACAAATCACGAAGGAAAAGCTAGAATTTGATGATCTCGGCTCTTTTCTCATTGAGGAGGAAGCCGTGGCCATGTTAATCACTCAAGGCAAAATTCATATTTCTGACAAAGGTGGTGAAGCACTTGCTGCTTCGGATTAGCAGTCCACTAGCAATTGTTACAACTGTGGGAAGCGTGGTCATTTGTCTAACGCTTGCAAATCCAAAAGCAAAGACAAAAGCTCTACATAGGACAAAGACGGAGGCAAGCATGCTGAGGAAAGCAGAGACAATAACTCTGGGTAGGAAAATAAGGAGACTGCTGGTGTGGTATAGAATACACTCGCCAGGACTTCAACCTTCTAGTCAAGTGGATGCCGTTGCCGCCACTAGCTTCAGTCAGGGAGAGGCTTGTGAATGGCAAAGAGGGGCATTCGGACCCATGTATTGGAGTTCAAGTTATTGGTGTTTGAATCCGTGGATTGGAGTTCAATGCACATTCATCTGGCAAGGAACCAATGCGGCCACAATGGACGAGTGCACCAATCCATTGTTGTTGGCTTGATGATGGATAGGATGTGTTTCAATGTTCATTATCTAGGAAAATTTGGAAGTGATGTATTCACAATTCACAATTCACTTTGTCTTCAAAGTTATACAAAGTGTTTGTCCTTTTAGTGTCCAACCGGTTCTCTCTCTCTCTCTCTCTCTCTCTCTCTCACACACACACACAAAAAGAGGCTGATTCTATTTCTTGAAAATCTCTCCAGAACATGCACCCAAATGGTGCCTATTGTGAGAACAAGTACATCACTGTTTACATAGTAGGCCCGTAGGCATCACATGGAAAATTGTAAAACGAGATACAACTAGGCACATAGCCAAACGGAAAAGATTGAAGACAAGGGAAAAAAACCTCTCCTACAGAGAGTAAAAAGTGCCCTGGCAAGCTAAATGGAGAGAGGATCTCTCTCTCTCTCTCTCTCTCTCTCTCTCTCTCTCTCTCTCTCTCTCTCTCTCTCTCTCTCTCTCTCTCTCTCTCTCTCTCTCTCTCTATCTACCGTGCCTTGGTTGAGGGACTACCAGAGGAGTGGACTATGCACACCATCGTGCCTATCCACAAGTCTGGCGACACCCTGGATCCAAGGAACTACAGGACTATCATGATTGGCCACACACTGGCCAAACTATATGGGGTTGTTCTTGAGGCAGAGCTTAGCATGCATGCAGAGGCATCAGGGATACGAGCGTTACGACAGGCAGGCTTTCGACACACTTTCTCGACTATCGACCACATTTTCGTGCTTCGCTGCCTGATCGATGGAGCGAAAGCACGGAAGAGGAGACTCTACTGCTGCTTTGTGGATTTCCGCAAGGCCTTTGACACTATCCCTAGAGAGAGACTCTTCCAGCGCCTTCAAGAGCTACAGATACCATCTGAGATGATATGGGCCATTCATTCTTTATACACACAGGTCTCTGGTAGAGTGCGCTGCCCAGGTGGACTATCGGATTCCATTGCTAGCACTATTGGTGTGAAGCAAGGATGTCCCCTCTCCCCGACTCTATTTGGTCTCTACATCGACGAGATATCAGATTACATTCTACACGCACGAGGGGCGGGATCAGACTTCGCAGGTATACCATTACATATTATGCTTTATGCTGATGATATCATTCTAGTTTCTGAGACACAGGAGGGACTACAGAGCCACCTACGAGCCTTGGATGATTTCTGCACACATCGAGGGCTCACAGTGAACCTTGGCAAGACCAAGGTCATGATCTTTCACACCTCGAGGATAGCGCGGAGCACAGCAGTACTCACAGCAGCAGGCGGGCAGGTCGATGTGGTTGATTCATATGTATACCTGGGGGTGACTTTCACTAGCACCACTGGTAGATTTTCCATGGCACAGGCAGCCCGAGACCGGCTTACACGAGGATATGCAGCACTGGCCACCTTGGAGCGCAGATGCCATCAGGCCCACTTCCAAGAGCCCCGCACCAAGGGGTGGCTTTTTGACACTCTAGTCACACCTGCCATGATGTATGCAACCGTTGTATGGGCTCCAGGGCTATCCGCATCCCTATGGACACAAATAGAGCGCCCACAGATCATCATGATCTCCCGTTTGCTCCACAGCAAACCCTCAGTACCACATGATATCATCAGAGCAGAGCTAGCTACCCCACCGATGCTAGTAGAGGCTCTCTTTCAAATAGTTTGTTGCATCCAGCACATGCGAGAGCTCCCACCAGACAGACTCACCCGCAGAGCTTTTGAGGCATCGATACAGCTACATCAGGAGGGGGACACGAGGGCATGGTACTCACAGGTCATAGAGTGGTTTACATCCCATGGCTTGGACATCACGGATCTGCCCCCTTTTCAGTATGATCCCGACTCCCCTCACATACGCCTCTCACACACCGAGAGGAATCGAGTTCTCAGACAGGATCTTTGGCAGCTATACATCAGGGAGACATGGACCACACCCAGAGAGCCTCTTCCCATGAAGAGGCAGTACTACAGAGACCACTTCCTCACTATTGTAGCAGATGGTTTCATCCAAAGACCGAGATACATGGATGTCTATATGCCACATAGAGCACGGATCACCATCGGACAGCTCAGAGTATCATCACACCAGCTAGAGATTGAGGCAGGGAGAGCGGCACATGTCCCCAGAGCAGAGAGGATATGCAGACTTTGCACAGCAGAGGTTGAGAGCGAGGAGCATTACGTATGCACATGTAGAGCATATGAGGAGATTAGAGGCAGATATCTGACCTTGTTTGCAGATCAGCCCACTCTACATCAGATCTTTGAGTCCAGAGACCAGCGACAGCTCGGCCGCTTCCTCATAGAGGCACAGCAGCATCGGGACTCCCTCCTCCAGACAGCACTAGGGATGAGAGACGAGCGCCAGACACAGCTCACGGACTTTTTCCAGAGGACCATAGCAGCACCATCACTTTCGACCACCCAGAGAGGAGTGACTCTACAGCAGGCTGAGGAGGTCCGAGCTCGCAGACGCCCACGCACACATGGACGTAGGGCACCCTGCCTACACCATAGAGAGATCTAGGAGCACTACTACAGATCCTTGGAGGAGCGACGTACTCGGGCTTTTGCAGATCCAGCCGCCATCTTACGCGGATTGTCCGCACCCTACCCATCCATGCATCATGTATTACACCCTGATTATGGGACTGGATGGAGTTAGAGATAGGATAGCATCTCATGATTGTATTTACCCCAGCATATAGGATTGCATCTCTCACCCACTTTTTGGAGCTCCACCCCCACCCTCTTTGTATCACCTCCCCCCAGACATTACACAGGATAGTTCACTTTTACTTTTGTACCCTTTTATCCTTTATGGATACACAGAGGACACCCACCTCATGTACTTTGATTTGTCTCATAGGCCGATTTCGGCCTCTTTATAGAGACATTAAAAAATCTTTCTTTCTTTCTTTCTCTCTCCAATGAACCCCTCTTGCATTTTTCATATGTATGTTCAAAGTGAGGGGACAAACCACACTCCAGCCAACCAGTGGATGAATTAGCGTACCTTGCACACAGACCTATCCATCTACACGGCTATCCCTTGGTTCAAGGCTGATCACGACAGCGACTGACATCAAGTTCTTTGAGCCTTGGTGGTTGTTCACACGGTGAATAGAGTTGTCATTGCACAGATTGCCGCCCCATTTATCCATCTACAAGGCTAACCCTTGGTTCAAGGCTGATCACGACAGAGATTGACATCAAGTTCTTCGAGTCTTGGTGGCTGTTCACACGGTGAACAGAGTTGTTATTGCACAGATTGCCGCCCCATTTATCAATAAATTCACCTTTTTTGTTGCCACTTTGACTTGCTACTCTAGGCTTCCAAACAATCCTTATAAGACACCCTAAATTGTGGAAACGTGCACTTGAATACATGTGCAAAGTCTTCACGAGGCCCTCTCTAGCTTGTCCTACATAAATGGACAATAGATGAAAAACCAAGCACCAAGTGTAGATGAGAGAGAGGCAGAAAGAATGCAAGAACAAATTATATTGCAAGGAAATTTTCTGAAAGAGGACTAATGACGTCAAGGGGGGACTCAAGGACTCAAATGGAGCCTACGAAACATGATGAATGAGGAGAACCCATGATAAAGGAGTCTTTTAACTAGAAACAAGCTTAGCACAAATCTCTGATATGGAAAAAATGCCAAGAGTGCCTACAAAATAGGCAGAAGGCTCGAACCAGCATACAAGGGGTTACAAACCACAAAAATAACTCCTGGTCAAAAAAGCATCCCGCCCCCCCCCCCCCCCCCCCCCCCCCCCCCTTCAAACCTCAAAAAAAAAGGATAAAATAAAATTCAAAGATGAATAATGTGACGAACAGTAGAAATTCCCTCTCATTTACAAACAGTGTGTAAAGCCTCACTCTTACACAAGATGATTGCATCTTGCATTGTTCTTCTTTATAGAGTCATAAGCTGTATGCAAGGGTAGGCCTGTCAGAAGACTCTGTCTTTCAAGAGATTTCATCCTCAAAGCTTTTGAGAAAGCCATGAGCTGAAAACCAAGCTAAAATATGATTCTCTGTGTTTGGGACTGCTACAGTACTTATGCATGAAAGATGTCTACTTCAAAATAACACAACTTTAAATAACATGTTTAAAAACAAGAGGTGAGCAGTGAGCAACACGTAGCCAGGAGATCCTTCTCGATTGAACTCAGCAAGGGGTGAGGCTGACACAAAACTGGGGGCCGCAAGGGGGGGGGGGGGGGGGGGGGGGGGGGGGGGGGGGGGGGGGGGGGGGGGGGGGGTTCCATGAAAGCAACCAGAAAACTGTTAAAATGCAGTGAGGCATCTTCCATGCAGCTTGGGGGATTTCTTGCAAGTTGAAACGGACTAACAAGGTCGAATTATGGCTACAGCGTTGTGGGTATGGACAAAGACGGGCATTCAATCCGCAATTTCTCTGCAGCATGTTTCATTCAACTCTTTACATGACGCTGTTCGCGCCAGCGTGATCGTTCGTGAGCGCCAAATGGATTCCTCTATTCCACAGAGAGGTTGCAAAGAGGTAAAGGGTATCTTACCGGCATAGTGCAAGGAGCAGGAGGAGGGCGTTGTAAGCAATGCAAAGGAGCAGCAAGCCGTGTTGACCGAAGGAGAAACAGCAGTCCCCATGACTCGCTTCCTTTTTTCACCCACCCACCTTCCTCGTAAGTCAAATTAGTGATATGAGAAGGTCATAGCGAACCATGAAATTCTCGGGAGCAATTGTGGACCGCTGGATAAAGCTAGGGTAGAGGAGCCACTAAAAAGGCGCCCCTGCATAGAGACAAGTTTACCCGTGTTTAAAATATCCTTTCTGGTTCCAATTTAGAGGTATGCGACGTCGGGTGCCCTTGTGGTTAGCTGAGTCGTGGTAGCATCATTGCCATTCGATCTGAAGTTCGAGCCTTGTTGGTGCAATGACTCTAAATTCCCCCTTGGCAGTCCTGAAAGTGGTACCCTTTTTTTTACACACAGTTTCGAACTTCGCTTCGTACTGTGTCATTGAATTGCCGATCGCGCTCAGATTTTTGCTGGACAGAGGTATTGTGCAGATCTTCCATCTACGCCTTTCCACGATCGAAATAGTGTTATAGATGATCGGGAATCCGTCATCCAAGTTCGGTGCCTCTAAACTGGCTCCTCTACCCTAGTTCATTTATGCCATTTTTCTTTTGTTTTAGCACGGCTCCAGCCCGGGGGATCTATGGTGGGAAAGAGAAGTGGAAATCGCAATGCAATCTCTGACGTCCGTCGACTCGGTGAACGAAGTAGGGGGTGAACTTCGGGTGAACTAAGGGCAAAAATGGCGCCTCGAGTTCACCCCCTAGTTCATCTGCCTTGCGGAGTGTGGGTCGAACCCGGGACGTCTTGGTTGCCACACGAATGCCCTACCACCACGCTAGCGTGCGTCGCTGCCCATGTTGGCATGGCACATGATCACACCCTAGTTTACAGGCCCCTAGTTCACCCTTAGTTCACCCACTCCTAGTTCACCCCCAGTTCATTGCATGATCCGACGGTGAGATTGAAGCCGCCTCGCCCCCGCCAAATTTGGGCCCTAGATCCCCTTTGAACCAGAGTCGTGCCATATAGTGACGAGGTATATGTACCTCATGTCAAATATAGTTGACATCTGTTTTTCTATCTATTTGTTTATATAATCTATATCTATATAATAAGATAATTACTATTCCATAGGTTACTATGCCTTTATAGATGATTTGCCGATTAAAGGATGTGAAGAGGGAGAAAAAGATGAATCTTTAGACCAGAGGGGGTGTAGGAAATTTGTTTCGTCTCATATTTCAAATTGTGATGCTATTTTGTCCAGGCTTGAGGAGGTTCATTTAACACTTTCAGGGCAAAAATCTATTTTTGGTGCACGAGAAGTATTGATTGTAGGGCATCTTTGTAGCCCTAGAGGTTGAAGGCCAAGTCCAACAAAAGTGGATGCAATTCAGAAAATGAAGGAAACATGTACTTCTAGTACAGAAGTGCGAGGATTTCTTGGTGCATGTGTGTTTGATTTGATATGGTCATTTTGCTCATGTTGCGTACCACTTGCTTCCAAAGGGGCAAAGAATTGTTTGGATAGATAAGCATACGAAAGCTATCAGGAAGCTAAAGAAGATGATGTTGAGTGCTCCTACACTCAGCAAGATTGATTATAAATGTGGAAGACCTGTGATAGTGAGGGTTGATACGAGTCCTACAGATATTGGATGGGCTATTGGACATGATGATAAAGTTCCAGGAAACAGATATGTTGTAAGGTTTGGAGCAAAAGTGTTAAGTGGAAGACAAAGGGACTATCCGTAGGTTAAAAGAGAGTTATGGGGAGTTGTCACAGCTCTGAACAATGACAAAGAATACTTGATCGGAGCCGAAGTCATGGTGGAAACCGATTGTTTACCTTTGCTAGGGATGATCACTAGTTGTTCCACTTAGCTATGTTGAGATGGATTGCTTATATTAAATCCCTTGACCTTGAATATTGCCATATTGCAGGTAGAGACAATCTAGTAGCTGATATGTTGTCTTGTACAAGGTATGAAGATAAAGAGGAGATGATTTCAATGGAAGAAGACGTGGGCCTAAAGTTTTACAAGTCCTCACAAATAAGTGTGGAAGATGAAGATATTGTTCATGTGTTTGTTGTGTTTACAGAAGAAGAGTATGATGGAGAGTGGCTTCTTATTGGACGCTACTTGAGTAGCTTGAGCAGGCCAGACGTTAGAGTGATCAAGAGTATCAACGTATTCAGAAGAAAGCCTATGGCTACTTCTTAAAGGATGGACATTTATGGAAGCATCCAAAGCAAAGAAGAGAAGCTCCACAAAGAGTTGTTTGTAACAGGATGACACAGCAAAGGATCATTAAGGAGTTTCATGAGAGTTTGTGGGCCGGACATAGAGGAGTTTGGGCGACATTTTCAAAGATTAAAGAAAGGTATTGGTGGAAAGGGATGCATAGGGATGTGACACAATTTGTTGAAAGCTGTTCTATTTGCCAAATGTATTTCAATATTTGTTGCCGGGATGAACTACATCCTACTTATCCACTGGTAATGCATTTCAAATGGGTTGTTGATCTTGTAACTATGCCTTTGGGTTTGTGGAAGATGAGATATATTGTGTTAGCTAGAGAGAGTCTGACTAATCAAGTTGAAGGAAGAGCTTTGAGAAACAAAACTACTAGTGTTGTATGCAAATTTCTACTTGAGGATGTGGTTTGCAGGTATGGATATATTGGAAGGATTACCGCAGATCGAGGAGAACTTGATGCCGATGAAGCAAGATAATTTTTTGGTCGAGTTGGAGTGAAGTTAGCTCTTACTACGGCATACAATCCAGAGGGAAACGGGAAAAGTGAAAGAGGACACCCTCCTATTGTTAAAGCATTAGCCAAAGCATGTGAAGGACGGATTGGAGATTGGCCTATATTGTTACCATATGCTCTATGGGCGGATCGTACTACTCATAGTTCAATGACAAGTTACATGCCAGCAGAGTTGATGTTTGGACAGAAGCCAATGATGCCTATTGAAGAGACAATGCTTTCATGGAGTTGCATACCTTGGGATTCAAATTTGGAAACTGAAGATTTGCTTGCATTAAGGATTCGACAATTGGAAAGAAGAAAAGAAGATATCGACAATGCTACCATCAAACTAAGGGGAGCTAGGTTGAAGAATAAAGAGGCGTTTGACAAGAAGCACAAGTTGAGACCAAAACAAGTTAAAGAAGGAGATTGGGTAGTTTGTTCTGTATATTGTTAAACCTATGTTTGACAATGCTACTTACAAGCTAACAGAATTAGATGGTATAGAACTCAGAGTGCTTATTGCAAGAAACAGTATTAAGCTATTCAAACGACAGAATTTAAGTTTAGAGATGTATAATGTATGTCCATAAGATGAAGGAGAAGAAGTAGAAGAAGAAGAGTTTGTTGATGAAATGGATGATTGAGTTGGCACATGCCAGAGGATGTGCAGGTTCAGAGGGGGTGGATGTCATGTTGTGGAGCACTCACTATGTGAAAACAAGGGTGCTTGATGGTTTGACAATTGGACAAAGTGATAGGAAGTTATGCCGATGGGAAGTTGGAAAAGTATGCCATGGATCCGCTTGTTTTTGTCCAAGGATGTGATGCACGTGGGAAAATGAATTGGGTTTATTTGTATACAGGTGTTATAGTGTCTCTTATGGCCTCCTGACTGTGCTTTACTGCTCGAGGATTGGAGTCTGGGGCAAAAAGATATGGTCCCTGGAATTTCTACTTTGTGTATGCCAGATGGATTTTTCAACTTTTGGACGAGCCGGTACAGTGGGCTACAGGTCAATGGAGGAATCAAGGATTGGGTGGATGGAAGGTGATGTTACACGCTAGCTCCTGTGTTTTACAAGGCTAAATTTGGACTACCCCAGTTGAAGTTGGCTCTGAAGGAAGGTTTTTTTTTAAATACAAAAGATTTTTTTTTTAATGATTTGTGGGATCACCTGGTGATGCCACGTGGCCAAATTTAACCCACATGGGGATTTTCAGCCTGCAACGCGGACTATATAAGCTGAAAGGAAACCAATCCATTGTTGAATGAAGTGGTGTAGAGAGAGCTTGGTTGGCCCGTGGCTATGGCGCCCGCGACGCTGTCATGGGTTGCCATTGTGTCTTGCCATGGTCCTGCAGGTCAGTTGTCGTGGTCGTGTCATTGTTGTCGTCACCCGTGGGCTTGCATGGATGCCTTATTGGGGGCCGTTTCCCACCTGGCTTTACTTGTGTAAGCCACCCTTTTTGTGGCGCTTGGTTGGTGAGCACCAACGGTGCCGTCACTAACATGGCACCCGTGAGCTAAATTGGGCACTTGACATGCAACTAAAAATAGAGAACGTGGCGTGAAATAGAAAAGGAGGCCTCGAGAAAAGCACTGGGGCATATCTATCATAGACAGCTTTCGAGAAGAAAGAAGCTTGTGAAGAAGAAAAACAAACCTTTTTAATGCCATTCGGGGCGAAGTTGCAAGCACAGAAGAAGACAGAGAGAAGATAGAAGAGCTTTCAAGAAGAGGCAGACAACAAGATTTTGATCTGTTCGTGATTGTGAAGGAGGAAGAGAGAAAAAGAGATAAAAAAGAGTAGAGCTTGATGGCTTTTTTGTGTGTCGAGGCTTTCACAGTTGTAGCATAGTTGATCTTGATGGAGCTCCACCAAAATCGGACTTGACGACCGAGGCATGTGCGCAACACAGAGACTCGTGCGTATTTGAGATTGGCGGAGTTCGATTATGCCAGATTCGACTTGATTATTTCTTATTGCAATTGGGAATACCCAGGGCACATCCTGGGAAATCCTTGCAATCGTGAATCCTTGTATCCTTGTATTCATTCTATTAAGTTTCATCTTCTCTACTGCTTATTGTGTTTTGTGTCTTGAATTCGTTCCTGTTCCCTCCCATCTCTTGCATTGGTCTGAGTAGCTAGGGGCCCGACGCCTATGGCTCAGGAGGCAAGGCAGCCTGGAAGGACAAATATGTAAGATTTATTAAATTATAACGTCAACAATCGATGATTATAAAGATTGTAGTTGATGATTTGTTATTGTTATTGCCAATTCAGGAAAATGTCACTCTTTCTCGACCAACCAGAGAGATGGTCAAGTATTGGGAGCGACATACAGAATTTGATACTTGGCGATGGTTTTTCGAGAACAAACACATCTCTCGTGAGCAATTCGACGCGGCTATTGGATCACTACAAGCGATAAGTTTAAACAAGTTTTGTATTAATTGTTTTGAGATGTTGATAATTGTTTAATTTGGTTTGGGTTTATGTAGAGTCAAGGTGATCAAACGTACGTGCCTCTGGTCAACGATGAGATAGAGGAGGATTAGATAGAAAAATATTTGTCCAAACTTTCGCAAAGTCCTAATGTGGCACAATGTATATACAACTATTTACATTTTATTGAAACTTTTTTAAATAGTTGATCTTCTGCATATTAAATTGTCAAGGTAAAGTAAATTCAATTTCAAGTCTTTGGTTTTTTTGTATACTCTTCCCAATAACAATTCATGTTTCATTGTTTTATGTAGGTAAAAAATAAAGGTGCTCATTTGGGTGGCCCAAATGAGCACCTTTATTTTTGAATGGATGTTTAGTAGCAATAAGCGCGGTAATATCTGTGACATCTAACGTGGTAATAGCTGTGGGTATATTGCCGCAGTTATTACCGTGCTTATTGTCTCCAAACCACTAGTGCGTTAGTTGTTGTTATTGCCGCAAATGTAATTTTTTCTCTCTCCATTTTCCTTTGTTTTTTGGCGGCAATGCTAACAGTTATAGACTTCTCCTCTTATAGTGACGGTCGAGGCGTGTGTGCAACACAGAGACTCGTGCGTACCTGAGATTGGCGGAGTTCGATTATGCAAGATTCGGCTTGATTATTTCTTATTGCAATCGGGAATACCCAGGGCACATCCTGGGAAATCCTTGCAATCGTGAATCCTTGCAATCGTGAATCCTTGTATCCGTGTATTCATTCTATTAAGATTCATCTTCTCTACTGCTTATTGTGTTTTGTGTATTGAATTTGTTCATGTTCCCTCCCATCTCTTGCATTGGTATGAGTAGCTAGGGGCCCAACGCCTCCCCACCGATCCGTAGAATTTTTGCAAACAACCCGACAGCGGTATGAATGTCTCTGGCTCCTGATTGATCTTTTGTTGTGTACTTTCATGGTTATTGGAACATGCCTAGGTATGATAAACTCTTTTTTGCTGCTCCTTTGAAAATTGGTTATGCTACTTCTCAACAACTGTTGATTAACTCTTGGAAAATTCTATGCTCTAAATTGATTTGGAATGGACGTATGCATTACTTTGGTCACTCACTACCTTCTGAAGATCTCTTATGTTCTTTTGTTTTTCAATTACCTCCTGCTTCTTTGCTTAAGAAAAAGGCTTTGTATATGTTTAAGGAGGTTGTGCATTGCATTGGTCAAGTTCTGGACTCTTATTTGAAAAACTACATACGAGAAATATTGATGATGGTAAATGTGTCGGATGTAAAAGAGTGGAAAGCCATAAACCCTTATTTTGGCACTGCAAGGCTGGTGATGAATGGTGGAGATGGGAAAGACTATGGTGGCATGACACCTGGGGTATTAAAGTTACCACGTGTAAGATTATATTTGGGTTCTTGCACGATATAGTTCTTGCAATGTCGTTCTGTTTGCAATCATTTAAGCATTGGTTTAGGTGGTTTATACGGGACATGTGCAGGGTAAGATTTGTGATGTCCTCCACTCTTGTATTCTCTACTTTCTCACTTCCCTTCCTGTTAGGATTTTGAAGGATACAATGACTGAGGAGATCCACCTCTTAGGGAAAGAGCCATGAATATTGTACACAAATTGTAAGTTAATAGAGGGAACAAATTTGAGAGAGAGAGAGAGAGAGAGAGAGAGAGAGAGAGAGAGATTCAAAATAAGTACTTGCATCATTGCCCCAGAGAGAGGCTGGTGATGGGCTCGGCATCCTTGAAGGTGAATTCCTTATAGGAGCCGTGATTGGGCCTGACAAAGGTAACTAGGTTATCCAGGCCTGTCCACCACGCCCGGATGCCTCACAGGTAATTGGAAAGCATGGAAGTGGCCAGGAGAGAGGATCTTTGCCTCACCCAGGGCTAAAACTGTATATGAGAAGTTATGTTGTACAGACGATTGGATTGATCACCTCAACAAAATCTGGTAAAAAACATGTAAGTGGACTCAGGTTGTGGGGAATATCTGGAAAGCCAAGTGCGAGCACAAGGATAAACGTTTCTATGGAAATTGTTGTTTGGCTACTTACCAACCGGTGATAAGGCAAAAGCGAGAGGCCTAGGAGATGGCAGATGTACAAGATGCAAGCACCAAGTTGAAGACATCATGCACCTCATCTGGGGTTGCCCAAAAATCCAGTCTTTCACTGGAGAAATCTAACAATGGGTGGTCACAACACTAGACACTCCTTTCTTTAGACGAGACCTGGCATTGGGCTCTAAGCGCCTTGGAAACAAGGATATTCTAACTGAAATTTGTATAGTCAGAGCTACGGTTTTGAAAGTCCTCTGTCAGTCTAGGAATGAACGGAATTTTCACAACAAGTCTGAGCCGCTCCACGGTGGAAATGTATTATAAAATTGTTGGTGGCTGATTTTAAATCAAAGGATTCGGATTAGCAAGCTAGATAAGAAAGAGTAGTTGGATGTAAAAGGAGCTGTTGAAGCTTAACATGGCATGTATGTTCAGAAATAATTATTTCAGAACCTTGTGCAAAGGATGTGCCAAGGCATATTGTAATCTTTTTCATGGTTAAAGCAATTCCAGCTCAAATAGAGCACTTTTTATAATAAAAAATTGAAAGATTTATAAATTTTCTTTTTCGGTGGATATGAGATCTCAACTTGTTCTAAAACATGTCTACAAGCTAAATTTAATGTTTGGTATGATAAGTCATGCACAATCGCAAGAACCATGTGTCCCGGTCGTGTTAATAGCAAGTTCAAATTTAGCTGGAATTTCTCAATTGAGCCAGTTAAATTACAGTGTACACCGGTTTTTTTCTAACACTGAATCAAAGGGGCAAAACACACACACACACACACACACACACACACACACACACACACACACACACACACACACACACACATAAGCCTGTGCTCACCCAACCCGGTTTGTAGTGTAGATTTCCCAAATGAAAATGAAAATTAGTGATTGTAATTTTGGTGGACCTTAATTTTTAAGGACAAAATTTAAGCATAAATCCTAGTAAATACCCCATATCTTGGCGTAAATCTTGGTCAGATCGCCTGGTGTCAACTTACAATTCAAATAGAGAAAATAGTTTCGAGCACGGTGCATCGCTAAAGAAAAAGTGAACATAGGCTTTGATGCAAACCCTAGGGATGGTGACGCGATAGCGAGGGGGTGAAATTGTTCCGCAAGGCTGAGAGAGAGAGAGAGAGAGAGAGAGAGAGAGAGAGAGAGAGAGAGAGAGAGAGAGAGAGAGAGAGAGAGAGAGAGAGAGAGAGAGAGAGAGAGAGAGAGAATTATCATCCACGGAGGTCAGATATGACCTATGGGAACCAAAAACAAACATTACAGCGGTTGTGTTTTAAGCAGAAGATGACGCTACATATCAATTAAGGACAGAGGGTCCATTAGGAGGGTGAAAAAGAAAAAGGTGGAGACAAAACCTAGAGGGGGTCAGCTGGGGAGAGAGCCGGTTTAGGATTTTGAAACTCTTGGATGATGGATTTACCACTTATGGCCTTTGAGCAAGAAGATGTGCCCAATTCGGGCTACTGCAGAGGCACTGACAGCTGCTCGTGGCGTGGTCGAGGCCGACACGGTGAAGCAGCAGGACCTCGAGGCGTATAACAACGGACTGTTGGCGACCTGGTTTGAAGACCAAGGGCGGTTGAGGTGCTAGGAGGGCAATGCTGGATCTCGTTATTGTAGCAGGATTTCGTTACTACAGGGCGACACTGGCCGTCGATTGCTGGTGACCTTATTTGAACATCGAGGGCGATTGAGGCGCTAGGGAGAGGGGGGCAATGATGTGTACTAACGTCCCCCCACAGGGCTGCCCACTCGCCTAGGGGGGGACTGAGGAAGTTAAGCGAAGAGGCTAAGCTAGGGTAGAGAGAGAGAGAGAGAGAGAGAGAGAGAGAGAGAGAGAGAGAGAGAGAGAGAGAGAGAGAGAGAGAGAGAGAGAGAGAGAGAGAGAGAGAGAGAGAGAGAGAGAGAGAGAGAGAGAGAGAGAGAGAGAGAGAGAGCAACACAGGCCATCCCATGGAAAGGGCAACAGGGTAGAAGGGCTGGCCGTCATAGGGCTTCAACCTACATTTTTCACAGGGCAGAGAGAGAGAGAGAGAGAGAGAGAGAGAGAGAGAGAGAGAGAGAGAGAGAGAGAGAGAGAGAGAGAGAGAGAGAGAGAGAGAGAGAGAGAGGAGAAGAGAGAGAGAGAGAGAGCAACACAGGCCATCCCATGGAAAGGGCAACATGGTAGAAGGGCTGGCTGTCATAGGGCTTCAACCTACATTTTTCACAGGGCAAAGAGAGAGAGAGAGAGAGAGAGAGAGAGAGAGAGAGAGAGAGAGAGAGAGAGAGAGAGAGAGAGAGAGAGAGAGAGAGAGAGCAACACAGGCCATCCCATGGAAAGGGCAACAGGGTAGAAGGGCTGGCCGTCATGGGGCTTCAACCTACATTTTTCACAAGGCAAAGCGAGAGAGAGAGAGAGAGAGAGAGAGATAGATAGATAGATAGATAGATAGTTCTATTATCGTCCTGGGAGGTCAAATATGACCTATGGGACCAAATGAACATGTCACGTGGTGTGGGTGGAGTTCATAAGTGACTCTCGATGCTCAAAAATGGCTGAAATGAGCGTCGCAATAGAGAGTCCACATCGTGGTTGGGAGAGGAAGGTATGTAGGGAGAGCTCATGGCTGAATATATGGGGAAAAGAGGACCTAATGTGGTCAAAAGCTGAGCACTCAAGTAGTGTGTGGTACTCACTCTCTCGCACTTGACGAGGGCAAAAGGTGCAAAGTCGATGACACTCCTCGCCAGTGCCCCAACGTCCTGTCTCGCAGCGTAGAGAATGGGAGCTAAGACGAATGGAGGCAATGGTGCGGATCGCACTCAACGGGATGGGCTCAAGGATGTAGGAATGGGTTCGGTTACCTCGTTCCGAGAAGAAGAGAGATTTGTAGTTTGGGGCAACGTGTGTGGTGTAATGGCTGAAGCGAGAACCTCCGGATTTCTCCCAAGCCATGATACATTGGCGTTGTAAGAAGGCCTCATTAACTTGGGAGTCGATCGACGCATCCTTGACCAAGTGACATGCATCCCATCTTCCAAACCATTTCTTGATATCAAGCATCCACCCGAACTTAGTATTTTGCTCTTGCATGTCTTTTGAACCTTTTGACTTGCTTCATATGCGATTCTAGGAAGTCGATGCAAAGGGCTACGTTGTGTCTTACGCATGTACTCCACAACCCTTTCCATGCCCAAGACCTCAATGGGAAGCGATCCGGACTCAAGAAGTAAGAGCATGTAGGGTGTTTGTGTCTTGACTTGGAGAAAGTTGGTGAGAAAATGCTTTTGAACATTCTCAAACTCTTTCCAAGTAGACTTCCCGATGCTTCCACCCCACACTCCACTCCATAAAGAAGCACCGGTGTCACCAATGTGTCAAAGAGGTACTTTTTGAGAGAGAGAGAGAGAGAGAGACTCTTCATAAGAGCTATTGGGTAGACGTCTCTCTCCTGGCGATAGCAACATTGCCTAGGGTTTGTAAGCCGCAACAAGGAGAGGAGAGAACGGGTCGCATGTCAACAAATGCCCTACCCATAACCTCCTTTTTCAGCAAAGCTCTTTTGGGGTGAAGATTCTCTCTCTCTCTCTCTCTCTCACACACACACACACACACACACATCATTGGTGGCTACATTAGCAAACAGATTCAATGCAATTTACACCAAATCTGTCAAAGTGTGCAATGGCTCTCTGATTCCTTATTTTCCACCCATGCCCGTAAAGCGGCACGACACAGTTTAATGTGGTCTCTTGGAATGCATTGTGTACATGGCCTCTCTCTCTCTCTCTCTCTCTCTCTCTCTCTCTCTCTCTCTCTCTCTCTCTCTCTCGCACACACACACACACACACATATATAGCTCAAAAGTAGATTGCAAGGAATTTGTCCAAGTTTGTTGTTCCATAGGTATTGTAAGTTATGTCCACCAATGTAGGCATGGCAAGAAGCTCTATTTTTTCCAATGTACTCGAAGCCAACGATTCTTTGAATGCAATCATCTATGAATACTTGGACTATGTTTATTGCACGATCTTGGAATCCAAATGTTAGAAGAGCCTTGGAGTTAGTTTAGACTTTCTCAACCGCTTCAGGGTCACAATGTAACATTGAAAAGTCAAGAATGATCTCTTTGACAAAAGAGGATAATTTTGATTCCCTAGGATGTACAGGGGATATTATTAAAAGAGGCAACATCTTTCGCCACCTTGGAGCTCCAATAGGAGAAGGAACTACACAAAAACAAGGTTTTGAATGGGTGCAAAAAAATAGGGAAGAAAACGAGGCGCTGGGAGTTCATCCTTGTTCCTTTTCACTGCAGAGCCAAGCTAATTAACACATTTATGATCCCTTACATAACTTTTGCATCTTCTTTCCTATAGATGTCTGGAAAGAATTGGAATATCCTTCTTGAAGCTTGTCAAGGATTTCCTTTGGAGAAATAAACTAACAGGAGGGAGGCCATGGCAATGGGGTATTTATGGTTGGCAGTGGCCAAGCCTAAAGGGGAAGGGGGGCTAGGCATTCTTGACCCAATCACTCATGGGGGGGCTCTTTGTGCTAAACTATTTTGCACTCTAGCTAACTTAGAAGAGAGATGGGAAATCATGGCTAGGGAAATGGTGATGGGAACAAGCATGAAATCTAAAAGTGGGTTATGGATGAACCTCAACATTCACAACAGGCTTATGCATCCTAAGTGTGTAAGGGCTCATCGAGGAGGAATCATTAGGAAATTTATCGACAAATGATGCAAAGCCACAATTACACTAATGTGGAGGGAGGATTCCAGATATTGGAAAGGAACAATTGGCTATTGGTCACCTTGGGGACCTTTACTAGAGGGCCTTGTCTTAAACAACCATTGGCTCAAATAAGCTAGGCTTCTCAACAATAAAGGATTTAACACCATGGACTCATTTTGGAACTATTAGAAAGGAAATTGGCAGTCCTTAGAACACTTAGAACGGATTGGGAATTGGCAGTCCTTAGAACACTTATAACGGATTGGCAATTTCTCCCTCCAAGAGGAAGTCCTCATCGACGATTACTAGGAAAAAATTTCGGACTAACGCTCCCTCCATACTCCACACCAATGGATTGAAAAGCATGGAAGTGGCCAGGAGAGAGGATCTTTGCCTCGCCCATGACTAAAACTATATGAGAAGTTATGCTGTACAGACGACTAGACTGATCACCTCAACTAAATCTGGCCAAAAACATGGGTAAGAAGTAAGTGGACTTAGGTTGTGGGGAATATCTAAAAAGCCAAGTGCGAGGACAAGGATAAAGTGTTTCTATGGAAATTGTTGTTTGGCTACTTACCAATCGGTGATAAGGCAAAACCGAGAGGCCTAGGAGATGGCAGATGTACGAGATGCAAGCACCAGGTTGAAGACATCATGCACTTCATCTGGGGTTGCCCAAAAAATCCA
This sequence comes from Adiantum capillus-veneris, assembly GCF_014529385.1. NCBI lineage: Eukaryota > Viridiplantae > Streptophyta > Polypodiopsida > Polypodiales > Pteridaceae > Adiantum > Adiantum capillus-veneris. Next base: position 180,580,092 of record NC_140931.1, read on the forward strand.
ATCTTTCACTGGAGAAGTCTAAAAATGGATGGTCACAACACTGGACACTCCTTTCTTTAGACAAGCCCTGGCATTGGGCTCTAGGTGCCTTGAAAACAAGAATATTCTAACTGAAATCTGTATAGTCTGAGCTGCGGTTTTGAAAGTCCTTTGGCAGTCCATGAATGAACGGATTTTTCATAACAAGTCTGAGCCGCTCCACACTGGAAACGTATTAGAGAAGTGTTGGTGGCTGGTTTTAAATCAAAGGATTCGAATTAGCAAGCTAGATAAGAAAGAGTGGTTGGAAGTAACAAGAGCTGTTGAAGCTTAACATGACCTGTATGGTCAGATGTAATTCAGAACCTTGTGCAAAGGATATGCCAAGGCATATTGTAATCTTTTTCATGGTTAAAGCAATTCAAGCTCAACTAGAGCACTTTTTTAAAAAAAGTTTGAAAGATTTATAAAGTGTCTTTTTCGGTGGATATGAGATCTCAACTTGTTCTAAAACATGTCTATGAGCTGAATTTAATGTTTGGTATGGTAAGTCATGCACAATTGCAAGAACCATGTGTACAGGTCTTCTTAATAGCAAGTTCAAATTTAGCCGAAATTTCTCGATTTGAGCCGGTTAAATTATAGTGTACCCCGGTTTTTTCTACACTGAATCAAAGGGACAGAACACACACACACACACACACACACACACACACATACATATATGTGTGTGTGTGCGTGTGCGTGTGTATATATATAGACATATACATTTTCTATGCTCACCTAACCCGGTTTCTAGTGTAGATTTCCCAAAATGAAAATGAAAATTACTGATTGTAATTTTGGTGGACGTGTTGGAATTAGGGTTGCAGAGAGACACACACAGCTTGGAGAAGACGAAGGAAGCTCAAGGCACACAATAGAGAGCGTGTTACTTAGTGTGAAATGGAAAGAGAGTAGTAGCCCTAGAGTGATGGGCGTATGTACAATGCTCGGGGGAAAAAACCTCCTAAAGAGGGAAAAAATGCCCCGGCGGTCCTAGTGTGTTCACACACATCACTACCACATGTATATGGTAACAAATCCCCCCTGGAGTGATGCGGTGAACGAGAGCTGGCACATGAGTAAAGGGAAGTGCCATGCCCTGAGGACATGATTAGTCCACAAAGGGGAGTAAGCCCAAAGCTTTGCGGAAAGCTTCAAGCTTCTCACGAGACAATGCCTTTGTGAAAAGATCTGCAAGGTTGTCCTGTGTTGGCACATAAGCCAAGCTGATCTCTCCTGCTGAGAGCCTCTCCCTGACATACTGGTAATGCACCTCAATGTGCTTTGTGCGAGCATGAAAAACTGGGTTCCTCACAACTGCCAATGCGCTCTGACTGTCAGTGTAGATAGTGTTGGCAGTGTCCTGTCCAACACCCAAATCAGCCATACACACTCAACCGTAGCTGTGAAGACTGCCCTGTACTCAGCCTCACAACTCGAAGTGGCCACAGTAGGTTGCTTCTTGCTCAACCATGATATACATGAACTGCCAAGCATGAAACAAAAACCACTTGTGGACGCTCGCGTGTCAAAACAACCAGCCCAATCTGAGTCCGAAAAAGCATGTAAGTTTGGCGGCAATAATCCCCCCTTGGGATAAAACAAGCCAAGATGTAAAGTGCCACTAAGGTAGCGGAAAATCCTCTTGACAGCCTACCAATGCTTAGACCCTAGGCTATGCATAAATCTACTGACCTGTGAGACTGCAAACTGAATATCCGGCCTCGTGTTGCATACATAAATGAGGCAGCCAACAGCAGTTTGGTAAAGAGTGACATCAGCAGGATCGCCAGCATCATGTAGACTCAACTTCAAACCTGTTTCCATGGGAGTGGCAATAGGTTTGCAATCCTCAAGTCCAAACTTACATAGCAATGTCTCTATGTAACTTTTCTGACACAAGGCAATACCACCATCACACTGCTTAAACTGTATACCCAAGTAATGATGCAACAACCCCAAATCTTTCATCTTGAAAGTAGCATTCAAATCAGCCTTAAATTCAACAATATGTCTCTCATTTGGTCCAGTGATCAACAAATCATCGACATAAAGAACCACAATGAGAAGTACATCACTTTCACGCTTTACATACAATGTGCTTTCTGTTGGACTGTTACGAAAGCCTTGTTTGACCAAATGAGTGTTAGATTTCTCATACCAAGCACGAGGAGATTGCTTCAACCCATACAAAGCCTTCTTACATCTGCACACTTTGTCCTCTTGTCCTTTTATGACAAAACCGCGAGGCTGCGTTACATAAACTTCCTCAAATATGGCACCTTTCAAGAAAGTAGTAACAATGTCTGATTGATGTACATCCCAACCAAAATGAGCTGCCAATGCACACAGAAAACACACAATAGTCATACGACAAGTGGGAGCAAAAGTCTCTTCATAGTCTATGCCTTTTTGTTGTGCATAACCCTTTGCAACAAGTAGAGCCTTATGGCGATCAATCTCACCATCCTGCTTGCGTTTCAACTTGTAAACCCACTTCGTACCAATGGCCTTTTTGCCAGGAGGCAAATCACATAACGTCCATGTGTCATTTTCTATGAGTGCATCATATTCTGATTGCATGGCAGCCATCCAATTTTCTGAATTCTGTGCTTCATCAAAAGACAGAGGCTCCTCAACATCATGTAAGCTAGACACAGCCAAAGCATAACAATCGGATGCATAAGATGCATGGCGAGAGCCTGAACGAGTACGACTAGACAAAGGTGCATCCAATTTACTGTCACGCAAAGTGTGCACAGCCAATTTGGCATACCTCTAGCCTGCTCATTTTCAACCCTTTCCTCATCAAGTACATCATGAACATCTGCATTAGGAATAGGCTGATCTATTACATTTTCAAAAACCCCCATAGGCTGTACATTTGCCTCATTGGAACTTACATTCGTATTTCCACCACTGAAAAGAGGCAACAAATTGTCATAAATGTCTTGTGAGCTTGCATTGCTGTCTCTAGTACATGACAGCAAGGGTTGAACAGAATCTTCCACAAACACTACATCGCGTGAAACCAGAATACGTTTTGTTTGCGGATGATACAACATGTAACCTTTGCTTTCAGCACTATAACCAACAAAAATACATTTGACAGCCTTATCATCCAATTTTCTGCTCTGCACTTGTGGCACCAAAGCATATGCCAAATAGCCAAAAACATGCATGTGCTCAATAGAAGGCTTTCTATCATGCCAGGCTTCGTATGGAGTAATAGACTACAAAGATTTCGTAGGACACCTGTTAAGTACATAAGTGGCACACATGATGGCCTCAAGCCAAAAAGAATGTGGCAAAGCTTGACTTTTAACCATACATCGTGCCATTTCCGTCAGTGACCTGTTTTTCCTCTTAGCAACACCATTTTGCTGAGGTGTATAAGGCACTGTATTGGTGTTTTATCCCACGACTAGTCAAAAATGCATTAAATTCATGAGACATATACTCCCCCCCTCGATCGGAACGGAGGGTGTCCATAGTACATTTCGAGACATTTTCAGCTACAGCCAGAAATTGTTTGAAGAACATAAAAACTTCGGACTTAGCTTTAAGCGGAAATACCCATGCATGCCTGGAGTAATCATCAATGAAAGTCATAAAGTACAGGTAATTGCCCAAGGATGGAGTTTGCATGGGCCCACAAACATCACTATGCACAAGCTGCAACATGCATGTGGCCCGAACTGAACCATCCTTTGGAAACTTAGAATGCTGCATCTTACCCAAAATACAGCCTTCACAAACATGTTTGACAGGTGCTTCAAGAGGCGGCAAAGAAGCAACCATATCAGATTTCTGCAAACGCGGCAAACTGGCAAAATTCAGATGACCAAAACGTGCATGCCAAAGTTTTGCATCTGAAATAGCCCTTGAATCTGCAACAGCATTTGCAAAATTTTGTCCACACTTGTCATACAAAGTGAGCTTATACAGCCCACGACACAAAAGGCCAGATGCAACAATTTCATCACCAAAATTGAGATCATGAACTGTACATCTGTCATCCAAAAATTTGACTACAAGTCCAAGTCTAGCAAGTGCGGATACAGACAAGAGATTCTTCTTGATCCCAGGTACATAAAGTGCATCAACAAGTGTGAAAGAACTGCCATTAGTAGCAGTAAGCACAATCTTTCCAACTCCCTGCACTGGATAAGAGGCATTGTTGACACAAGTGACTGAATTCCCATGAGGGATAGACTCGAGAGAGGTAAACAATTCACGATGTGAGGTAATATGCTTTGTAGCACCACTGTCAAAATACCACACATGTGAATCTGCAGCAACTGACAAGCATGCATCATGGATAGCAGGATTGTAAGTGCACTCTGTGCTAAAAGCCCATTCTGCATAAACATCAACATTACAGTCTCCTTTCACAGAAGACTCAACAATGGCTGCATTTGTAGTGGAACCAGCATTTGCAGTGGAACCACCCTCTTTGGCCTTCAACTTAGGACATGACTTGATCAAGTGATCATTAGCTTTACAATAATGGCAACGCATCTTCTTTTTGCCCTTATCACCAGAATTTCCAGAAGAATTGCTGCGAGCAGAAGCATTAGGAACACGGTTTTTGCCACTCGCAGCAGAACCATAAGAAGTGGTTGCATTACTGTTACCACCCTTTCTTTGAGAAGCAATAAAAGCTTGTTCAACTGCACGCTGCCTAGTCCTGTTTTTTCTAGAAAGTGACTCTTGCAACAGCAATGTGCATAATGCATCAAACTTGACAACTTCAGGATTTCCTTGGGTCATCAGTCTCCAAGTACTAGCAAAAGTCTGGTAGGAATCTAGAAAGGCATCAAGAATAGTCTGCACAAGGGAACTGTCTGAAATGACTTCTCCTGTAGAAATAAGTTGCTCATTGATATCCTTGACACTAGCAAGGAAAGTGTCCATATCATCTTCCTCATGCATAATCTTCGACTCCAGCACTTTACGCAGCAAAGCAATTTTAGCCTCATTGCGACTTGCTTAAAGACAAAATATCCCGAGCCTGTTTTGCAGATTTTGCTGAACGGATGTGAGGAACAATGGTGCGCTTCATAGACAACGCAATCAATGCATGAGCCCTCGCATCCTTAACATCCAAACGAGCTTGTTCTGCCGTAGGCAAAACAACTCTAATAGCAGCAATCCTTGCAGCAAGACCTGCAATATCCTCAACATCGCCTACATCCTTAGAAATGACGAAATAGCCTGTGCAGTACTGCTTGTAGTGGAAACGGAGGCTGAAATGAGCCCAAATAAAAAATCTGAGCAGACCAAGCTCTACGATCTCTCCCGAAATATTTGTCGACCTACGAACGCTCGCCAAAGCTCACTGAAATCGGAGAAAGTGAGCAGGCGTGTACTGGAGTAGCTGGCGACTAAGCCTGGGAGGACGCAACCTGCTCTGATACCAATTGTTGGAATTAGGGTTGCAGAGAGACACACACAACTTGGAGAAGACGAAGGAAGCTCAAGGCACACAATAGAGAGTGTGTTACTTAGTGTGCAATGGAAAGATAGATAGCCCTAGAGTGATGGACATATGTACAATGCTCGGGGGAAAAAACCTCCTAAAGAGGGAAAAAATGCCCCGGCGGTCCTAGTGTGTTCACACACATCACTACCACATGTATATGGTAACAGGACCTTAATTTTTAAGGACAAAATTTAAGCATAAATCCTAGTAAACACCTCATATCTTGGCATAAATCTTGGCCATATCGCCAAGTGTCAACTTACAATTCAAGTAGAGAAAATGATTTTTGAGCACGGTGCATTGCTAAAGAAAAAGTGAACACAGGCTTTGATGCAAACCCTAGGGATGGCAACACGATAGTGTGATGGGGTGAAATTGTTCCGCAGGGCTAAACGAGAGAGAGAGAGAGAGAGAGAGAGAGAGAGAGAGAGAGAGAGAGAGAGAGAGAGAGAGAGAGAGAGAGAGAGAGAGAGAGAGAGAGAGAGAGAGAGAGAGAGAGAGAGAGAGAGAGGTCAAATATGACCTATCGGACCAAAAACAAACACTACAACGGTTGTGTTTTAAGCAAAGGATGATGCTACATATCAGCTAAGGACAGAGGGTCCATTAGGAGGGTGAAAAAGAAAAAGGGGGAGACAAAACCTAGAGGGGGTCGGCTGTGGAGAGAGCCGGTTTAGGATTTCAAAACTCTTGGATGATGGATTTACCACTTTGGTAGACTGCCCATTTACCTTGTTTACGGGCTTCACGTACCTTCTTGAGCTCTTCACTCTTGCACTTGAGTTGTAGCATGGTGAATTCTTCTGTGATCCAAAAGTTGGTGTCTTTGAGAAGACGTGATTGTTGGAGAAGCTTGAGCCGACCTTCCCTACTTCCGAATTCCAGGATGGCATGCCCACTTGGTATGGGCTTGTCAGGGCCTCTCGAGGTGATACAATCTATTGCGTTGTAGTCGAGCTTGATTGGCCTGAGGGTTTCGTTGAGGAAGTTGATGCGCTCCGAAAATTCATTCTTGGTCGTATCCCACCGTTGGGGTAGCTCACCAATGCGGACCTTGTGGGCTTTTGCTTCTTGGAGTCGTTGCTCTCAAAGTTCTACTGTCATGCATGTCTTCACCTTTGCAAGTGTTGCCGAGTGGGTTTTGATGGCCTTGGCTTCAACCTCCTTCACTTTGTTGGAGGCAAGATCGACCATGCAATCTAATCGTGCCTCAAGCTTGCTAAGGCGATCTTTGAGGTCGCGATTCTCTTCCATGACCCGATCGAGGGCTGCTTGAAGGCGCTCGATTCAATCAGATCTACTTGGGGCTGCTAGGACGGCAACAAAACTTGGTCGAGTTCTCCCAATCTTCGGGGTGTTATCCTTGGTTGTCATGCTTCCTGTGGGAAGTGTCTTAAATGTCAGTGGGTCAAAAACCTAAAGGTTTTATGGCCTTTGAGCAAGAAGACATGTCCGATTCGGGCTACTGTAGAGGCATCGACAGTTGCTCATGGCGTGGTTGAGGCCGATGCGATGAAGCAGCAGGATATCGAGGCATACAACGACGGATTGCTCGCGGCCTGGTTTGAACATTCAGGGCGGTTGAGGCACTAGGGGGGCAATGCTAGATCTTGTTACTGCAGTAAGATTTCGTTAGTGCAGGGCGACACCGGCCGACTGCTGGTGACCTTGTTTGAACACTGAGGGGCAGTTGAGGCACGAGGGAGAGGGGGGCAATGCTGTGTACTAACACCCCCCCATAGGGCTACCCACTCGCCCCAGGGGGGGACCGAGGAAGTCGAGCGAAGCGGCTAAGCTGGGGTAGAGAGAGAGAGAGAGAGAGAGAGAGAGAGAGAGAGAGAGAGAGAGAGAGAGAGAGAGAGAGAGAGAGAGGAGAGAGAGAGAGAGAGAGAGAGAGAGAGAGAGAGAGAGAGAGAGAGAGAGAGAGAGAGAGAGAGAGAGAGAGAGAGAGAGCAACACAGAGCATCCCATGGAAAGGGCAACATGGTAGAAGGGCTGCTGGCCGTCATAGAGCTTCAACCTACAGTTTTCATAGGGCAGAGAGAGAGAGAGAGAGAGAGAGAGAGAGAGAGAGAGAGAGAGAGAGAGAGAGAGAGAGAGAGAGAGAGAGAGAGAGAGCGCTATAGGCAGACGTCTCTCTCCTGGCTGTGCCGACAGTAACATCGCCTAGGGTTTGTAAGCCGCAACAGGGAGACGAGAGAACGGGTCGCATGTCAACAAATGCCCTACCCATAAGCTCCTTTTTTAGCAAAGCTCTTTTGGGATGAAGATTCTCTCTCTCTCTCTCTCTCTCAGCATTGGTGGCTACATTAGCAAATAGATTGAATGCAATTTACACCAAATTTGTCAAAGTGTGCATGGCTCTCTGATTCCTAATTTTCCACCCATGCCTGTAAAGCGGCACGACACAATTTAATGTGGTCTCTTGGAATGTGTTGCTTACATGGCCTCTCTCTCTCTCTCTCTCTCTCTCTCTCTCTCTCTCTCTCTCTCTCTCATATATATATATATATATATAGCTCAAAAGTAGATTGCAAGGAATTTGTCCAAGTTTGTTGTTCCATAGGTATTGTAAGTTATGTACACCAATGTAGGCATGGCAAGAAGCTCTATTTGTTCCAATGTACGCAAAGCCAACGATTCTTTGATTGCAATCATCTATGAATATTTGGACTATGTTTATTGCACGATCTTGGAATCCAAATTCAAATGTGTCTCTTGGGCTATGTTTATTGCATTCTAATTTGTCCAACTATTTGAACATTTTTAGACCATCAAAAGTCTAGTTAGTTTTTATTGAGCTCAAGGTGATGGCCTCTCATTAAACCAATCATCTATTTTGTCATGGATTTGGGAACGGCTATACTACTAGAAATTGACTAGGGAAGCTATGCCCATGGTGAATTAATCAATAATGGATCCTTTTGATTGGCATTATGCCCATGGTGAAGTTGACTAGGGAAACTATGCCGATGGTGAATTGATTGGTAAAGGATACTTTTGAATGGCATTATGGTGGTGTTTACATGAAACAAGTGTGATGAGGTTGAAAGTAAGGCTTTGCAAAGCTTGATGACATTCATGGCAAGTGTGGTTGCTTTCAAAAGCACAACACATTTTTAGCCTAATGTTGTCTCTTAGAAACTAAGGCTCTGGATGTGGGTGCCTAATATGCCATGTTTAAAATGTCTTTCCTCAACATGTATGGCGTAATATTGAGAGGACAAAAAGTTTTTGATGAGTGTCCTATCCAAGTTGTGGTCTCTTGAAATGCATTGATTTTAGAGTATGCCCATTATTGAAGGGTGAAAAAGTCTTATTTTGTTTGCAACATGGTGGTTTGTATATATGACAAGTCTAGTATAGCTTCCAAAGTCCAAGTCATTGAAAGGGACTCTAGATCTGGTATGGAAGGATCATGAAGTGTTGGGTTATCTTCATTCAAGTAGAGTGAGTGTCTCTCCCCAAATGCAATCACTTGAGCTTGAAACTTGGTGTAAGAAGAAGTTGAGATGGTTTGTATATATGACAAGTCTAGTATAGCTTCCAAAGTCCAAGTCATTGACAGGGACTCTAGATCTGGTATGGAAGGATCATGAAGTGTTGGGTTATCTTCATTCAAGTAGAGTGAGTGTCTCTCCCCAAATGAAATCACTTGAGCTTGAAACTTGGTGTAAGAAGAAGTTGAGATGGTTGAACAATTTCATGATAACACTATTACATTAATCAACAGCTCTTGGAAACAAAATGGTAGTCCTTGCAAAGCATTCATGCATGGAATGTGATCTCCTAAAATTCAATGATTCCAGGTTACACCCCATGTGAAAAACATGGAGAATAAGAGAAGTTTAAGCATCATAGAAACAATTGCAAGAGACCTCACATAACATCTATTGGAGAGAGAGAGAGAGAGAGAGAGAGAGAGAGAGAGAGAGAGAGAGAGAGAGAGAGAGAGAGAGAGAGAGAGAGAGAGAGAGAGAGAGAGAGAGAGATAGATAGATAGAGAGATATGTGACTACATTGAGACTAAATTAAGGTGGTTTGGATTCCACCATGGGAAGAGAGAGAGGTGTGTGACAACATTGAGACTAGATTAAGGTGGTTTGGATGCCACCATGGGAGGAGAGAGAGAGAGAGAGAGAGAGAGAGAGAGAGAGAGAGAGAGAGAGAGAGAGAGAGAGAGAGAGATGTGACTACATTGAGACTACAGTAAGGTGGTTTGGATGCCACCATGGAAAAAAAAACATATGATTGATTTATCTAAGGAGCTAGCAACTATCAAAAAAGGAGCAAGAGCAACATCCCCCCTCTTCCTCTCTTTAGATTTGGGAATATGCTCAATTATGTTAATCAATTGACAATGATTATTTTACTTGTAACCAACTGTAATCTTATATCCCTCCCCTCCTCCTCCCCCCCCTGCTCTCTCTCTCTCTCTCTCTCTCTCTCTCTCTCTCTCTTTTTCTCTTCTTTTTTAAATTTGAAAATTTTATACAATATTCTTTAATTTTTATTGAGAGGAGGGAAACACCAAAATTTGAAGGGGGGAGGGGGGATGCTTATTTTAAGCCAGCATTTGAAAGTTTAGGTGCTAAATTTGGTTGTTGGATATAATAGCGATAATAAACGCTCCATGTATCAACCACCTCTTTCAATTCTTGCTTTGTAAACATCCTCGGAGTAGGTGGTTTCTTGGGTGCTGGTTTGAGGGTCTTTTGCCAGTGCGTGTGCACCTTGTCGAACGATGTCCGAGTCAAAAATTTTACAAATTTTGGATCCTTCGCAAAGTTGATCATTATCTTTGTCATGTCGTCAATCAATTTATGACGTTCCATCTCTTCAATCTCTTCCTGAGTAGGCCGAGGTGGGCCATACTCTTCGTGCGAATCTTCTTCGTGATCTCTTCCTGCATCCCCACATGCAGAGGAAGTTGACTGTTCTTTGTTGGAATCAGAAAGTGTCGCGAGAAACAGGATCGGATTTCTCGGTAGAAGAGAAATTGATCGCACTTTGATACCACTGTAACAAACTTAGATTGTCATAAAATATAATATCTAACTTTACCAAATGATTTTTTCATGTTAAACTGATCATTTAATATGGGAAGATAAAAGGGGAACAAGAGTTAGGATATAGATATGTGCTTCTAGACCTATCTCAACAGGGGACCAAAAGGAGAAATGGTTGCATCTCAATAGGGGTCCAAAAGGTGACGGTCTACCAAAGACCATGTGCAATAAGTGCTTTTAGATTTACTTCAGTAAGGGACCAAGAGGAGAGATGGTTACATCTCAATAGGGGTTCAAAAGGAGGTAGTCTATCAAAGAGCAACGTGCATCTAATGAGCTAAAAGACCTTAGGGTTAGCTTCATTAAAGACCTCCAAAAGTTAGCGATAAAAAGTCCTTTGACCTTAGGTAAGCTAAGGTTGACCTTGAGGTGGGAACCCTACCGAAGCATGAGGTGCTTGTCGGCTTGCTAACTAAAGTGCTTAAAATGTTTGTGGGAACCTTGCCCAAAGCTTGAGGTGATTTATATGCTTAAAATGACTAAGGTTCTTGAAGTGTTCAATTCAAAGATAAACTCTTAAACGGTATCAATGTTTCCATGCTTGATTGACTAAGTCTTGAAGTATTCAGTTAAAACCAAATGACTTAAGAAGCATAAAAGACACATGTTCAAATGATCCTCCACATGTGGCCCTCATGATGTGCTTAAATCCTAGTGGATAGGTTTTAAAGGGGTCTAATGAGAATTTAGATGTATAAAAATAAATAATTAAGTTCTCTCTCTCAAAGAGGAAAAAGAGGACAGATGTCCAAATGAAATAATTAAATAATATAGGAGAGAGAGAGAGAGAGAGAGAGAGAGAGAGGTATGGACCAAGCATGAGAGGGCGGTATACTCTCCCACACACACACACACACACACACACACACATTCTCTCATTGTGTGGAGTGCAAAGTGCAAGAGCTCTATCTCCTTCTCCAAGCTTGTGGAGAAGTGAAGAGCCTACAGCAGCACTCTTGGCTATGGAATGCAAATCCAACCAAGAGCCATGCTTCAATGCTTAAGCTTGCCATATTCTTCTTCTTCATTACTATGCTATTATGCTATGCTAAACAAGAAGAGTGATGATAAGTGAGGAACTATTTCTTTCTCCTATGAATTCTTCTTCTTCCTCTTCCCTACCCTCATTCCCCGCTAGCTATCTCCACCTTCGAAGGTGTTTGAGGCCTTGGGACTGAGGCTTGGGATTGTTAATGATTTTTGCAAAGTTTATGTTATGCTCGTGATGCATGAAGCTTTCCATCTCCATAGCATCACCAAGGTCACAAGGAACACAAAGATTGTATTGTACCAAGTCTCTCTTGATGGGAGACAAACGCCTTTTGGAGGGGGGACCGGCTCCAAGTAAATCCGGTCCTCAACTATTGTCATATTCTCTAATACTCTCTCCGTTGTAAAAGTATTGTTCATGCCAAGTTAATTAAGTACTATGTTCATGTTGCTACCATCAGTTAAGTTCACCCTCTGTGTTCTCAAAGTAATCTCAAGAAAAGTCTCCCGCTAATTCTATTAATTCCGCTATTCTCAAAGTTCATAGGCCATGTCCATTACATGGACACTCCAAGTCAGGATTCTACCAGGATACAATAGAGATTCACTTCAAAACATTTCACAATTCACACTTGATTCGACAGGGCCCAATGGAGTTTCGTGCCTAGAGATATTGGCCCCAAAGAGACTGGTGCCCCTTTTGGTATTTCTTTTTGTATTAATCTCTGTTCAAAGTACAAGAGAGTGGGAGGGTGCTCACTCTCAGACTCTACGTCCAGATGCTCTGAGAAGTGAGGGCCTTGTCCACTTATTTATAGGTTTACAAGGGATGCCCAAAAGGAGAGTTCCAAAAGTTTCTCAACTCAAAAGCTTCTTAAATAAAGCAGTTAATTCAAAAGCTTCCAAAAATTGTCCAAAAAAAAGACAACCACCACTGAAAAGCAACTATTGTCATGTTTTCTAATACTCTCTCCGTTGCAAAAGTATTTTTCATGCCAAGTTAATTAAGTACTTTGTTCATGTTGCTACCATCAATTAAGTTTACCCTCTATGTTCTCAAAAGTAATCTCACAAAAATGCTCACTCTAATTCTATTAATTTTGCTATTCTCAAAGTTCATAGGCCATTTCCATTACATTGGTATCAGAGAATTTGGTTTTTCTTTTCTTGCTTAAAAAGAGAGGTCCTTAAGTAGCCTATTAATGGTTGATTTTTTTGATTATATTAGGGTAAGTGGACTGGGATCTATTATCGGTTTCGTTGAGCCCACTATGTGGGATATGGTGGACACCTCGGGAGATTTGGTCTTAATAATGGGTCTTTTTAGACTTGCCTACAGCTTTACCATTATTGAGCCATAAGAAGTCCAAAAAGGAGCTACCCCTAGGCATATTTTCTATGTTAGGCCCACCCCACTACTCTCTATAATTAACCAATTCGATTCGTGGGTGTAGATACTTAAGTGCTTATTTTCAAAGGCTAAGAGGAGTAGCAACTAAGGTTTTGAATTTCCAAAGGATACACTAAGTAAACACATAATTCTAATTAACATGGCTGACAATCACCAAGAGAGTAGAATGAACATTGATAACTTTGATTTTGCACATGAAGGTGCTAATGATGACGCCCCCATGTTTATCAATTATCTTATTACTAGGTTGCATCAAGCTATGGGCAACCCTTCTCTGCAAGCCGAAGTTACTCAACAACTTCGTGCTAATGGGATTTCCCTTCATCTCCAAGAGGAGAGAGAGACTTTAGGAGGTCTATTGATGACACTTCCAAAAGAAGACTCTCTCCCATAAGAGAGGAGGAATCCAAAGAACGAGAAAGAAGTGAATCCCTAAGTTCCTCTAAAGACGTGACTCCTTGAAGACGACGGTATAGACTATCGTGCCAACTCCTTCCAAGGGGAAACGGTCAACCCATAGTCCTTCTCCTCATTACTGATAAAGGGACGAGAGGAAACAAAGGAAGAAAAAGGTAGGAAAGAGGTCACATTCTTCTCCTTCTTCTTCACCTTCCTCCTCTTCCAACAAAAGCTATGGCTATTCTTCTTGAGAATACAAGAGGAAAGGACATCGCAAATCATATCCTGCATAGTAAAGATCAGAAAAACTCGATGGAGGAAAGAGTATATCTTTTCTCACCTATGATGGCACCTTTGGTGCCATAGAAAAAGTACTGGCCTTCATCCAACAATTTGATTCGGCCTTTGGAGACGAGGGCTTCACGGAGTCCTCCAAGCTACACCATGTAGCTATACATTTCTAGAAATCTGCTCGTCAATGGTGGGCTAGCCTTAGTGGCAATGGTGAGGCCCCAAAGACATGGAAAACTCTATGAGTTTCCATCATGAAGCTATTCCTAGCAAGCGATGCAAAGGACAAAGTGCTTACCGAATGGCGGAGCTTGCAGCTGCTCTTCAACAAGTCTATCTATAAATATGTAGACCAATTTTGGAATTTACATCTCAAAGCTACAGTATTTCAAAGGATAGACTTCTTGAAACAAAAGAAAGAATTTAGTGCAGTATTACCTGAAGAAATGGCCTAGTATGTCAACTCACAGCGGCCTAGCACTATCACTGAAGTCATCCACCACACTATGGTTGCTTCAAGGATCGATTTCAAACAAGGTGCGAGAAGAAATTTCAAGCCCATGGAAAACAAGGATCCAAATGAATCTAAAGAGAACAACAAGGGCAAGGAGAAAGGAGCTTACAAACGTAAAAATAAGCTCTCTCCCAAAGAATTAGAGGCCTTTCATAAAGACCATAAACGATTTAAGTGTGGGGAGCAAGGACATGGTTATCGTTCTTGCCCCAAAAGAAATGTACTCAATGACACTCCTAGAGCTTCCATGGTTGAAGCTCCAAAAGAGGATACTCATTGCAAAGGATCATACATATCCTATGCTTGGGAAAATGTAAGGGAGCATCATGCCCTTATTCTCTTTGACCCCAGCTCTACTCACAACTTTATATCAACGGAGTTGGTCACTAAGTTGGGCATTCAAGCTTTTGAGATGGGAGATATTGTAACTGCAGAGACAGAGCTTTCAAGGGGCATCAAGCATCCATTAGTCCCTTGATTGGGAAGTTGAGGCTTCATGTCCAAAGCTACGTCATTAAATAAGACTTTTTTTAATCTCTCCTCTCCAACATGAGGATGTTATCCTAGGGACACCATGGTTGAACCGCATGGCTGCCAACATGAAGTTCTGTGAAAGGAGAATCTACTTTACGTATAGGGAAAAGAGCATGTAGATAGATGCTAACGAGTCGGGGAACACCATATCCCTAATAAATACGCTTGCTTTTAATAAGTCAATGAAAAGCTCCATTTTTGCATATATGATTTTTGTTAGAGAATCTGTAAATGATTCTAATGTTTTCACAGGTAGCAATAAAGAGAATCAAGAGAAATTAGAGTTGTCTAATTTCGTAAATGGATTCCAAGATGTTTTCATTGATGACATTCCTAGTGAGCTACCTCCAAAACGAGGGGATGATGACCATGCAATAGAGCTTCTACTAAGAAACTCACCGCCTAATAAACCTTCGTATTGAGTTTCACAAGGTCAACAAGAGGAGACCACGAGGCAAGTACATGAATTGGTGGAAAAAGGGATGGTGAGGCCTAGCTCCTCTCCATTCTGTTCACCAGTACTTTTACTGCAAAAGAACGATGGCACATATCACATGTGTGTCAACTATAGAGCACTAAATAGGATCACTATTAAAAAAAATTATTTCCTGTACCGCGGGTAGAAGATCTATTTCATAAATTACAAGTTTTGGCTTGACAAATGCTCTAGTCGCATTCAAGCTCACGATGGACAAAAATCTTGAGGCCACTCAAATTCTCTTGAGGAGTACAAGTGACATCTCCAGGTAATCTTTCAAGTTGTGAGAGAAAATAAGCTTTTCATTAATCAAAAGAAAAGTGATTTTTTTCTACAAAAGATACAATATTTAGGTCACATTATCTCTCAAGATGGTATATATGTACGAATCCATCAAAGTTGGAGGTAATAAAAGCATGGCTTAATCAAAGAAATGTACATGAGCTAAGAAGCTTTATTGGTATGTGTGCATACTATAGACGCTTCATAGCAAAATTTTCTCAAATAGCACGACCATTACATCACTTAACAAGGAAGAACGTTAAGTACTCATGGACTGCTAAAGAACAACCTTTTGACAAGCTCAAAGAGAAGCTTACCTCCCAACTACTCCTTATGCTTCCGGATATCTCAAAGCCATTTGAGGTCCAATGTGATGCTTGTGGTGATTGCCTTGGAGCAGTTTGCTTCAAGAAGGGCATGCCATAGCATATGAGAGGCGAAGGCTCAATGCCGATGAACGGGTCTTGGGCATATACGAAATAGAGATTTTAGATATTCTACATGCCCTAGACACATGGAAACACTACCTCTTGGGGACTCCATTCATCCTACAAATGGATCA
The DNA here is from genome assembly GCF_014529385.1 of Adiantum capillus-veneris. Classification (NCBI taxonomy): domain Eukaryota; kingdom Viridiplantae; phylum Streptophyta; class Polypodiopsida; order Polypodiales; family Pteridaceae; genus Adiantum; species Adiantum capillus-veneris. The sequence continues at coordinate 180,596,131 of NC_140931.1, forward strand.
CAAAGCCTCAAGAAATTCACGATGCAAACCAAGCTCTCCGACAAACAAATGAGGTGGGAAAATTTTCTTTTGCAATTTAAATTTTATATTGCTCACATTGTTGCAAGCACAATCAAGTGGTCGATGCACTTTCACAACGGCCAAGGGTAAATGTGGTGTCTTTAGCAACTTACAATGATCTATCTTTTATGATAGATGAGTATGCTACTGACCAAGACTTTAAGTAGGTAATGACAACCTTTGCATTAGGGAAGAAAAAAAGAACCATTCACCTTGAAGGACGGTTATCTTGCAAACAACAATAAGCTATGTGTTACTCAGCCATACAATAAGAAAGTCATGTATGAATCCCATGCTTCTCCTTATGCGGGGCAAAGAGGGATTCCATAATCTACTCTTCGAGGAGTAGAAATGTATTTCTGTTGGTCTACCATGAAAAGTAAACATACAAGAGTATGTTTCAAAATGCGTGGTATACCAAAAATTGAAATTTGATCGAGGGAAGCAACTTGGATTGTTTCAGTTGTGACAGGCGTACCAAAAAAGCACAGTTTGTGCTTGTCAAAAAGACTATTAAGGCACATAAAACGGCAACCCTCTTTAGATCTCAAATTTTCAAGTATCATGGCTTGCCAACATCCGTAGTGTCGGACAAAGATCCTAGAATGACCAGTAATTTCTAGAAGGGTCTCTTTGAGAATCTAGGAAGTAGATTAAATTTCTCTTTCAGCCTATCATCCACACACGGATGACCAAAGTGAAATAACTAACCTAACGATTCTTGAATCTACTAAAAGCCTACGTCATGCAAGTAGATCAACTTCTCAATGAGAGAAGTACCTACCTATTATAGAGTATGCATACAACGACATTGTACATACTTCTATGGGGAAAGCACCTTTCGAGGTTAAAGAGGGAAGGTCCAAAAGTCCCTTACTACTTAAAGTACATGGGAAGATCTTTGCTGCTGATGAATATAGCCGAGACTCACAAGAATATTTCCAAAGATTAAAAGAGGCTATATCCATCTCAACCATGAAGGGGCCAAGCTCAGGGCTGTTGTTCTCGGCTCTATCCACATCCCACTCTGGAGGACAGGAGCACCTACTCCTTGGGGCAATCAGGCTCCAGCTCCTTTACTAGTCGACATGCAGGTGGATGTTGTGCCTCCCCCTCCACCTCCACCGCCTCTGCGAAGGCCCCAGCTAGTGCTTTCTCCCTACAGCTTGCGCTTTTGCCACACACTCATGTCCTCAGACTCCCTACCCATCCTCGTGTTTCTAGAGATTTTCTCAGCTTCTGTTAGTGGCGAGAAGTGGCTATAGTCATTGAGCTGGGGTCTATCCACTGCTCTTTGCTGCTGGTCAGGAAGCGGTGTAGCCTGTATAGAAGAGACCTCCGGTGACGCACTCCTAGTCTGTGCAATCGATTGAACAGAAATCTCATGATGATCTCTTCGTAGAAAGTTCTGCCTGCACCCAGGCCTGTGCCATCCATCAGTGCCCTGGCCAATCAGAACAAGCTGCTGATGGGTGGCCTCTATAGTCGGGTGCTGCTAGGGTCGCTCCTGTTGAGGATGGGTGTTCGCACTTCTCTGTCTCTGAGCAAGCTGAGTGGAACATGCACGAGCCAGATGAACCATCTTCTGGCATCTGAGACACTGGCTTGGTTTCTTGATAACCACCAGCCTCTTGGTAAAATGGTACTCTCCTGTACCTATGATAAGGATGGTCTCCGGGATCTCTCATGAGCCAAAGAGTTGAACACTTGGTGGTCCTCCTGAAGTACATATGAATTCAGGAACCACAACTCCAAAATCTGAAGCTAAGGCCTAAAGGAAATCCTCATGTACAAACTGTTACGATAGAGAGGGAAATGACAAGGTCAAGGGATACCGCGGAGCAATCTATCGGGACTTGAACTCGTCCTCAGTGAACTGCAGATACCAAGGCATAATATAGAAGGCTCTGCCTCCAAAAACAATGGGTACACGCATACAAAGCATAGTAACAGAGGCCTGGTCTGATAATTGAGCCATGAAGATGCCTCGACCGAGGCATGTGACCTCCACAACTTTACCCTGGTTAGTCTCGAGAGTAGTCTGAAGAAAGTCTATGAGAGAAGCTTTGGAGAGAGAGGTGCCACTAACACGGCCAACAACTGCTCGCTCGTGTAAGAAAGTGGTGGCTACATTCACTCTATCCATGATCTGATCGGGAACCACAAATCGACGACGAACAGGTGGTGGGGGAGTCTCCTGGTGGTGACTCAATACCGGTGTAGAAGCCATACCGCTAAGTGGATCTAGAGGAGACAAAGAAGATAGATGTAAGCAAGTGCTAGAGAAGGCAACTCAAAGCAGAAGTGTCATGTATCCAAACAAGGGGAACCTCTATCTCAACCAACAGGCTAAGTGATGGAAGAATCATGGAGGGCTCTGTGAGATACTTCCGCAGAAGAGAGTCGGAAGAAGACAAGAAGCAGCCAATGTGAGGACGGTGAAGTGGCCGAGACGAGAGAGGCCACTAGCTGCACGCTTCCTATCTGGCAATGGTAGGTGCCATCGAGAGATCTTCTCTCTCTCTCTCTCTATCTATCTATCTCTCCCTCTTTCCCTCTCTCTCTCTCTCTCTCTCTCTATCTATCTCTCCCTCTTTCCCTCTCTCTCTCTCTCTCTCTCTCATCTTTCCTCTTTCGTCTCTTTCACTCTATCTGTCTCCCTCTCTTTATCTCTTTCTCTCTTTCTCTATCTCTATTTCACTCTCTCTCTCTCTCTCTCTCTCTCTCTCTCTCTACCTCTCTCTATCTCTATCTCTCTCTCTCTCCCTGTATTTCTTTAACTCTCTCCCTCTTTCCTCTCTCTCTCTCTCTCTCTCTCTCTCTCTCTCTCTCTCTCTCTCTCCCTCTCTCTCTCTCTCTCCCTCCCCCTCCCTCTTTCCCTCTCTATCTCTATCTACCTCTCTCTCTCTCTCTATCTCTCTTTCACTCTACCTCTCCCTCTCTCTATCTAGCTGTCTCCCTCTCTCTCTCTCTCTCTCTCTCTCTCTCTCTCTCTCTCTCTCTCTCTCTCTCTCTCTCTCTCTCTGTCTCTCCCTCTATTTCTTTATCTATGTCCCTCTTTCCCCTCTCTGTTTCTATTTCTCTCTCTCTCTCTCTCTCTCTCTCTCTTTCCCCTCTCTATCTCTATCTACCTCTCTCTCTATCTCTTTCACTCTCTCTCTCTCTCTCTCTCTCTCTCTCTCTCTCTCTCTCTCTCTCTCTCTCCCTCTTTCTCCTCTTTATCTCTTTCCCTCTATTTCGCTATCTCTCTCCCTCTTTCCCCTCCCGCTTTCTGTCTATCTCTCTTTCCCTCTATCTCTAACAAATCTAACATTTCTCACATTCGCAAATCTAACAAGTCTAACAAATATAACATTTGCAAACAAGCGGTTATTTCCTATCGCACAAAGAGACATTTCAACAACGCAACCATTTCTCAAATGAGCAAGGTATGTCATGATATCTCTATCTTTCTTGTTTTTTAGGGTTTATGCATGTGCGTGTGCGCGCGTGCGCGCGTGCGTGTGTGTGTGTGTGTTTAGGGTGCGTGTGTTTGTGGAGTAGAAATTAGTAGGGAAAGAGGGGGGGGGGGGGGGGGGGGGGGGGGGGCGGTGTTTTGTGATTACCTTTGGTTGTAGCGCGGTTGCCAGTTAGGTTGATCTTCCAATGATGAGTGTGGAAAACCCCCTTCGACGAGCTATTCCTTTACCCGAATGTGCGTGTGTGTGTGTGTGTCTGTGTGTTGTGGTTGAGATGGAGTAGGGAGGGAGGGAGTAGGGAGAGGGAGAGTGATGGTGTGGAAGGTGAGCGAGGGGGGAGCTTGAAGATGGAGCGATGGCGGAGAGGAAGGAGGGCAGGGTATGCAGCAAAATCGTGGCATACTCTACCTTCCTTCCTATTTTAGGCGCCAAGCTTCACCGTGGCTATTACCACGACCATTACCGTCATTATTATTGTGGGTATTATCGTGTAACATCATTCAAACGGATATGTGTGTATCCAAGGTTGTGGTGCCCATTGGTCTGTGTTTGGTGGTGATGTACTGACACGCAAGGCCAAATGGCAAAGACAAGAGCTGTTGGATGATTTGGGTGCACCGCATGGTGATCCTCCCATTGGCTCTACTTCGGCACCTCCTATGGCGTCTTCGTCGCACTTTGAGGCAAAGGATGAGTACATGTTCGACATGTGTCATGAGTTACTAGCTCATGAATGCGATGTGTGCGAAGAGGAATGTCAGCCCTGCACTCAACAGGCAATGACAATGGAGGATAGATTGATGGAGAGTGTCCGAACACCTCTTTACGACGGTGCACAATACTCGATGCTCTAGAATCTTTGGAAGTCCTCAACTTGCAAGAAAAATTCGGTTGGAGCAATGCACGTGTCGATGCACTCCTTGGGTAAATATGAAATGTGGATTTTTATATCCTCTTCACTCGTTTTATGGTGCCATCTTCTAGCAATTGTACTAATACGCTTGTTTGACGTAGTTTGATGGGCAAAATGCTGCCAAAAGATCACCACATGCTTCCAGATCATTGACGAGCTAGATCATGTGTCACTGCACTTGGAATGGAGTATGAGCGCATCCATGCATGCGTCAACGATTTCATGCTATACCGCAATGAGCATGCATATGCTACCTCATGTCCCGTGTGCGGGGAGGCACAATACAAGATCAGAGTGAGCGGGACGCACCTAGCCCGCAAGGTATTGAGACGTTTTCCATTAATTCTTTGCATTCAACACATGTTTAAAAGCAAGTCTATCGTGGAGCTTCTTGCGTGGCACACCAATCACCGCTCAAATGATGGAATGATGTGTGTCCTTGCCGATTCACCTGCATGGAGGCACATCAAAACTCAATGGCTAGAGTCTGGGTTGGAGCCTCAACACTTGAGGCTTGGGTTAGCAAGTGATGGTGTCAACCCCTTCGGCACTAAACTACTTCATGGAACACTTGGCATGCATGATCGTCAATCACAATATTCCACCATAGGAGACAACCAAGAAGGGAAATATAGTTCTTTCCTTGGTTGTGCCAGGGAAGTACAAAGTGTAAAGTATTGACGTCTACCTCGAGCCCTCATTGAGGAGTTGGAGGAGTTATGGAGAGGCATTCTTGTTGTCGATGTCTCACTTGCAAAGGGGGGGGAGAGAAGCCATTGTGAGGGGATTCCTTATGTGGAATATGCATGACTATCTTGGGTTTGGAGAGATTTTTGGTAACCACATTTCCTGTGTCTCTCTATGTCTCTCTCCCTATAGTTCACTCATCTCTCTAACAATATGATATGTATGAAGGGTTGTCCACATCAGGGCACAATGCATGTCCTACTTGCGGTTCATCGTTGGTGACAAAGAGGCTTGATGCCTTGCGTAAGGTAAACTATCCAAACAGCCATCAATTCTTACCCCAAGGGCATAGCAAGCACAAAGCTTCAACAAATGAGAAGACCCCTCTAAAGCTCACGATGGCAGATTGGGCAACCATTTGGGAAGAGCACCACAACAAAAATCTGACTCTGTGTCCTCCACCAAAAGGTATGTCAAGGTATTCCATATTTTTAAGGCTTCCATATTGGAAGGACTTAAAAATGCAGCACCTCTTGGATCCCATGCACATATTCAAGAATGTAAAAAAACACTATGGGATCACATTATTGGCAAGAAGGACTCTTTGGGTGCAAGGGAGGATTTGAGGCTTTTGAAACATCTCCCCACCTCTACTACTCCATGTCGTGCCCCCAATGGAAATATTGTGCTTCCTAAAGCACCATGGATGCTAGCCAAAGAAGAATTAGACAAAGTGAAGGGTACCATTGCTTCTATTCGGACACCAACAAGATACATGAGGTCGTTAAAGGGAGCTTTCACAAAAGAAAAGAAGGGTGGAAGCATTCAATTGTATGGGTTGAAGTCCCATGATTGTCACAAGATGCTTCAACTAATGTCCCTCTCCCTATTCTATCTATAGTTTGTGTGTATCTCTCTCTCTCACACACTTTTCCTTTCCCTGATTTACATTGTAGTTCATTCTACTGGTGAGTATGTATATATGTCGAGACAAGAAAGTCAGGGATGCTATTTTCAAACTTGGAGAGCTAGTAAGGTACACCAAAAGATCCACTCAACTACACCTTTTTATGTACACAATAATTTCAAATGGCACTTTGTGTATCCTTGTGTGTTCTCTTGCAAATTTTTGAGCTCCAAGGAAATTGAAAAGATGCTATCGCTGTTGCTCAAACACTTGCAACAGGAACTATGTGGGCCATTGAGGGTGCATTTCCTCGATCGGTCCTTCTTAGTCAAATTCACCTCTTGGTTCATGTAGTGGAGGAGATCGCTATATGTGGAGTAGTGCACGCACGATGGATGCTCTTCTTAGAGGTGTTTTTAAAGACTCTCAAAGATTTTGTGCGGCTACGGTCTCAACCAGAGGCATGTATGGCCGAAGGGTGGATAGTGCAAGAGGAATTTGTTTACATATCAGAGTATTTGGCACAAGTTGATCCTTCAATGCCTTGCATGTGGTCAGACGAGGAAGATGCAAGGATGAATTCACACTTGCCAAGTGGAAAGGGAAAACTACTTAACATGGATATGAATCTATCCCGAGTGGGCAATAACTTTTGTATCCTCAATGCAAAGAATACAAGTGGGTGGACTTGTGGACTGTGGCAAAGGCAAGGCGTTTGCAAGAGAGAGGAGCATGGAAACAAGCACATGGAGGAAGGACGGCACCCCTAGTGCCTAGACACCTTGCATGTTTCCCAGATCTCATTGGTGCAGAGTGGATTCGTGAGAGAATGACCGAGGCAAAAGCACGCAGAGAAGACATCACCAACAAAGAATGGAAGTATGCACGAGGCTATGTACAAAAGGTAGAGAACTCATATACCTAAACCATATTGTAAATTTTTTTCTTGAAATTATTTTAATTTGCATTTAATAAAATATATTTTCTTATTTTGTAGTGCCTTTCCATTAACTCTATGTGGTCAAAGGGTTGTCACTTTCGTACGCGCCACATTGACGAGCGTAGGACCACCATGGATTGTGCCATCATGGGCAACTTTGACACAGAGGGTGATGAAGCCCAGGTACTACGAAACTATTGAAAGGATACTAAAGGTTAATTTTAGAACCTTTCATACCTTCATCTTCGAGTGCAATTGGTTTGCAAAATGTGTCTAGACGACATGAGAATGGCCTCTACATGGTGGATTCTAGTGTGCATCACACAGGGAGGTATGACAATTTAGTTTTAACATGCAATTGTGAGCAGGTGAGTGACATGTATCTTTTTTTTTTTTTGCTTGTAGAATTAATTATACCAATGTTCCTCACTTTGAGCTTCTCTTTTATAGGTCATCTATATCCCAGCAATCCACCAACCAAAACTCTGGTTTGTAATTCCCGTAACACCTCGAGGCAGAACCATTTTTTCGACTAATGAAGTGGAGACCATCTTCGACCCCCTTCCACTTCCGACTTTGGATGAGGTGGAGACAAAGGAGAGGTATGTCAATGAATCAAGTCTGGCAACGGCAAGTCTTAGCGAGGATGATTGTCATGTTGATGAATATAATGAGATGGAGGATGACGAATTTGAAGATGATGAAGCCAACGCATCCACAAACAACAATTCCGTTTCTCTCTTTATCGATTTAGGAGCCATGGGCTTAGAATTGGATGATGCCTAGGGATCTTTTGGAAGATGATTCATAAATATTTTGCAGTTATGACGTATTTTGGTTGTGTAATCCATTCATCTCTCTCTCTCCCCTCTTCCTCTCTCTAGTTTTGTGAACAAGCTCAATTATATTAATCAAGTGACGATGATTATTATAGCTATAACCAAGTGTAATCTTATTATCCCCCCCTCCCCTCCTCTCTCTCTATCCCTCTTTCTCTTTCTTTCTCTTTTCTTTTTTAAATTTGAAAATTCATACAATATTCTTGAATTTTTATTGAGAAGAGGAAAACATCAAAATTTGAAGGGGGGGGGGGGGGGGGGGGTAATTTTAAGCCAGAATTTGAAAGTTTAAGTGCTAAATTTTCTCTCAAAAATAAACGCGGTAATAACTGAGGTACTAAATGACGTAATAAATGCAGTAATATCAGCGAAAAAAGTCACGGTAATAGTTTAAATTAAAAAAAAAACCCTCCTCTCTTCCTTCTCTAGCTGAGTTTGTAGTAAAACAGTGCAGTAAATACTTAGAGATTTTCATAGTGCGTGGAGTCCGATTCTGGAGGAGCTCCATCAAGATCAACTGTGCTGCAACTTTGAAAGCCTCGGCACACAGAAAAGCCATCAAATTCTACTCTTTTTTATCTCCTTCGCTCTCTTTCTCCTTCACGATCACGAACAGATCAAAATCTTGTTATTTGCCTCTTCTTTAAAGCTCTTCTCTCTCTCTTCTTCTCTTCTTCCAACTTCGCCCCGAACGGCATTAAAAAAATTTGTTTTTCTTCTTCACAAGCTTCTTCCTTCTCGAAATTTGTCTATGATAGATATGCCCCGGTGCTTTTCTTGAGGTCTCCTTTTCTATTTCTCACCACGTTCTCTATTTTTAATTGCATTTCACGTGCCCAATTTAGCTCACGGGTGCCATGTCAGTGACGGCACCGTTGGTTCTCACCAACCAAGTGCCACAAAAACGGTGGCTTACACAAGCATAGCCAGGTGGGAAACAACCCCCAATAAGGCAGCCACGCAAGTAGGTGGGCTACGGTGACAACGACACGACCACCGCAACCAATCGGCAGGACCACAACAAGACACAACTGCAGCCCATGGCAACCAAATGACACGACCACGGCAACCAACCGGCAGGACCACGCCAAGACACAGCAGCAACCTGCAGTAGTGTCGCGAGCGCCATAGCCACGGGCCAACCAAGATCTCTCTAGCACGCAGGCAACAACGACAACAACACGACCACGACAACCGATCGGCAGGACCACACCAAGACACAGTGGCAGCCAACGGTAGTGTCGCGAGAGCCATAGCCACGGGCCAACCAAGCTCTCTCTACACCACTTCATTCAACAATGGATTGGTTTCCTTTCAGCTTATATAGTCCGGTATTGAAGGCAAAAAAATCCGCATGTGGGTTAAATTTGGCCACGTGGCATCACCAGGTGATCCCACAAATCATAAGAAAAAAAAATCTTTTGTATTTATAAAAAAATCCTTCCTTCAGATCCAACTTCAACTGGCCATAGTAAGGTGCCAGCTAGTTCAAATTTAGCCCTGTAAAACACAGGAGCTAGCCTGTAACATTGTCTTTCATCCACCCAATCCTTGATTCCTCCATTGACCTGTAGCCCACTATAACAGCTCGTCCAAAAGTTAAAAAGTCCATTTGGCATACACAAAGTAGAAATTCTGGGGACCACATCTTTTTGCCCCGGACTCCAATCCTCAAGTAGAAAAGCATAGTCAGGAGGCCATAAGAGACACTATAACACCTGTATACAAATAAACCCAATTCATTTTCCCATTGCATCACATCCTTGGACAAAAACTATTGGATCCATGGCATACTTTTCCAACTTCTTATCAGCATAACTTCCTGTCATTTTGTCAAATTGTCAAACCGTCAACAAGCACCCTTGTTTTCACGTAGTGAGTGCTCCACAGCACAACATCCACAACCTCTGAACCTGCACATCCTTTGGCATGTGCCAACTCAATCATCCATTTCATCAGCAAACTCTTATTCTTCTCCTTAATCTTATGGACATACATCATACATCTCTAAACTCAAATCCTATCGTTTGAATAGCTTAATCCTCAATAGGCACTCTGAGTTCTGTTCCATCCAATTCTATTAGCTTGTAGGTAGCATTGTCAAACACATGTTTAACAATTTACAGACCAAACCATCTCTTTACTATCTTTTGCATACCAGTGTATTGATTGTCGAGAGTACTATCATACATTAAAACCCAATCAACTTCTTTAACTTGTTTTGGTCTCAACCTATGCTTCTTGTCAAACACCTCTTTATACTTCAACCTAGCTTCCCTCAGTTTGATGGTGGCATTGTTGATATCTTCTTTTCTTCTTTCCTATTATCAAATCCTTAATGCAAGCAAATTTTCAATTTCCAAATCTAAATCCCAAGGTATGCAACTCCATGAAAGCACTGTCTCTTGAATAGGTATCACTGGCTTCTGTCCAAACATCAATTCTCCTGGCATGTAACTTGTCATTGAACTATGAGTAGTACGACCCATAAAGCATATGGTAACAATCAAGGCCAATCTCCAATCCGTCCTTCACATGATTTAGCTAATGCTTTAACAATAGGAGGGTGTCCTCCTTCACTTTTCCTGTTTCCCTCTGGATAGTATGTTGTATTAAGAGCTAACTTCACTCCAATTCGACCAAAAAATTCTTTGGCTTCAGCGGCATCAAGCTCCCCTTGATCTGCGCTAATCCTTCCAATACATCCATACCTGCAAACCACATCCTCAAGTAGAAATTTGCATACAATACTGGTAGTTTTGTTTCTCAAAGCTCTTCCTTCAACTTGGTTAGTCAGATCCTCTTTAGCTAACACAATATATCTCATCTACCACAAACCCAAAGGCATAGTTACAAGATCAACAACCCATTTGAAATGCATTACCAATGGATAAGTAGGATGCAATTCATCCCGATGACGAATTTTGGAATACATTTGGAAAATAGAACAACTTTCAACAAATTGTGTCACATCCCTATGCATCCCTTTCCGCCAATACCTTTCTTTAATCTTTGAAAATGTCGCCCAAACTCCTCTATTTCCGGTCCACAAACTCTAATGAAACTCGTTAATGATCCTTTCTTGTGTCATCCTGTTACAAACAACTCTTTGTGGAGCTCCTCTTCTTTGATTTGGATGCTTCCATAAATGTCTATCCTTTAAGACGTAGCCATAGGCTTTCTTCCGAATGCGTTGATACTCTTGATCACTCCAATTGTCTGGCTTGCTCAAGGTACTCAAGTAGCATCCAATAAGAAGCCACTCTCTGTCATACTCTATTTCTTTAAACACAGCAAACACATGAACAATAACTTCATCTTTCACACTTGTATGTGAGGTCTTGTAAAACTTTAGACCCACATCTTTTCCATTGAAATCATCTCCTCTTCATCTTCATACCTTGCATGAGACAACATATCAGCTATTGGATTGTCTCTACTTTCAATATGGAAAAATTCAGGGTTAAGGGATTTAATATAAGCAATCCATCTCGACATAGCTATGTCCGGAGTGGAACAACTAGTGACCATACCTAGCAAAGGTAAACAATCAATTTCCACCACCACTTCCGCTCCAATCAAGTATTTTTTGTCATTCTTCAAAGCTGTGACAACTCCCCATAGCTCTCTTTTAACCTACGGATAATCCCTTTGTCTTCCACTTAACACTTTTGCTCCAAACCTTACAGCATATCTGCTTCCTTGAACTTCATCATCCTGTCCAATAGCCCATCCAATACCTGTAGGACTCGTATCAACCATCACTATCACAGGTCTTCCACATTTATAATCAATCTTGCTGAGTGTAGGAGCACTCAACATCATCCTCTTTAGCTTCTTGATAGCTTTCGTATGCTTATCTATCCAAACAAATATTTGCCCCTTATGAAGCAATCTTAGGAAAGTGTTGAAGGACCTTTGTAGGGATAAATTTTCCTTGTGTTTTCTCTCTATACCTGTTTGATCCACAATTGGGACACTGTTATAAATTTGCATCCTCATTGCAAAAAAGCATACAATCGTTAGGACATGCATGTATTTTGTGATAATCCAAGCCCAAATTAGTAAGAAGTTTTTTAGCAGTTGGATGGGTAGGGAGCATGTGATCCCTTCTGGCAATATTTTCTCGTTGAGCAACCTGTCGTTACATGAACAAGTCAGCCCCTTGATCACATTATTGAACTGTAATTTGCAATTTATCATGCTTAGGATAAATGTATTTATCTGAAAATCTCTGTGATGACTGAGGCGTCAGCAGACCACTCGTAGACAGACTACAAATTAAGCATTGCCAAAGCGGTACGGAGAACTGAGATTTTTGCACCATTGTAAAGTGGCATGTGTGCAAGAGTTTGCATCATCTCACCCTCTTTATCATTGCTATCATGTCGTCGATATGGATGGGATGGTTGAGGTTCTTCCGCAGTATTGCCTTGAATGTTGTCGTCTTCTATGTTTTCAGTGATGGAATCCATGTCAAAGAACGCGTCTAACATCTGCTCCATCTCTACTTCCTTAAATGCGACATTAGGTATTGGTTGGGAGGACTCAGTCGATGCATGTTCGTTTGAAAATCGTCTTCTCTGGGATGAAGTTGGAGCAATATCTACTTGCGGAGTTTGATCTATTGTCTCTGGACCATGAGATTGATAATGCAAGTCTTGTAGTTGCCCTATCGAAAAGAGACCGCGATTACATATATGCTGGTTGCAGATTTTTGTTTTTGAAAGATTTGATGCTTGCAATGCGCAAAAGGACACGCCATCCTATTATCCATACTTTAACTACCAATGATGCAACAAATAATTAAAACACTCTAGTTGTTATAACTACACACTACTAACTACATGACAATACATGACAACCTCACATTCTCTACCCAGGCCCGATCCCCACACACCTCGGTCTAGAGGTGCATGGAGATCAAGACCATAGGGTAATAATCTCGTCTTTATTGATCAATGACTTTATATTAGGGTTTTTGAAGTTTGTGTGCGCTTTTGAAGTTCGATTGTGTTATTTTACTTCGTTTATCAATGTCTGTTTGTGTTTTGAAGTACACAAGACATTTTCGAAGTCCGTTTGTATTTTTTCAACTATTTGCCACTAGCTCTAACAACCTCACATTCTCTAGTTATGCCCGATCCCCGCACACCTCGGTCTAGAGGTGCATGGAGATTAGGACCACAGGGTAATAATCTCATCTTTATTGGTCAATGACTATATATTAGTGTTTTTGAAGTCTATGTGCGGTTTTGAAGTCCAATTGCGTTTTTGAAACCTATAACCCAAACCTAACCTATAACCTATAACCTAATCTAACCTAACCTATAACCAAATTAAACCTAACCTATAACCTCTAACATAACCTAACAGAAGTCGGTTTGCGTTTTTTGAAGTACACGAGTCATTTTTGAAATCCATTTGCATTTGTCGCTAACTCTAACCTAACCTATATCCTAAACCTAACCTAAACTAACCTAACCTAACCTAATCTATAACCTAAACCTAACTTAGAACCTAAACTTAACCTATAACCTAACCTAACCGAAGTCCGTTTGTGTTTTTTTAAGTACAGGAGTCATCTTTGAAATCTGTTTGCCTTTTTTCTACTATTAATTTGCCGCTAGCTCTAGCCTAACCTATAATCTAATCTAACCTATAACCTAAACCTAACCTATAACCTAACCTATAATCTAAACCCAACCTATAACATAAACTTAACCTATAATCTAACCTATAACTTAACCTAATCGAAATCCGTTTGGGTTGTATGAAGTACACGAGTCATCTTCGAAGTCCGTTTTGCATTTTTTCTACTATTAATTTTCCGCTAGCTCTAACTAACCTATAATCTAACCTAACCTATAACCTAAACCTATTCTAACATAACCTATAGCTTAATCTAACCTATAACCTAACCTATAATCTAAACCTAACCTATAACCTAAGCTTGCTTTTTTTGAAGTACACGAGTCATCTGCGAAGTTCGTTTGTGTTTTTTCTGCTATTAATTTTCCACTAACTCTAACCTAACCTATAATCTAACCTAACCTATAACCTAAACCTAACCTATAACCTAAAATTAATCTAACATAATCTATAACCTGTAGCCTAGCCTATAATCTAAACCTAACCTATAGCCTAAACCTAATCTATAACCTAATCTAATCAAAGTCTGTTTGCATTTTTAGAAGTACATGAGTCATTTTTGAAGTTCATTTGCAATTTTTTCTATTGTTTGTCACTAGCTCTAACCTAACCTATAACCGAAAAATCTTGCATGGTGAATGGCATGTATTCTAATCCAACCATTACTGTCAAGGTGTTATCTTAAATAGATCTTCCTTTGATGAAACCTTGTTGGTGAGGAGTGATACCCTTATCCAAAGTGGGAGAGAGTCTTAAGACAATTGACTTGGCAATAATTTTGTAAGCTACTGACATCATGGTTATGGGCCGCCAATGTTTCAGTTGGGAGCGCATCAAATTTTTTTCGAACCAAACCTATAACCTAAACATTAGTTAACTTAACCTGTAACCTAACCTAACCTTTTACGTACAATCTATAACCTAACCTAACCTGACCTATAACCTACCTATTACCTAAACCTGACCTATAACCTAACCTAGCCTATAACTTATAACCTAACCTATAACTTAACCTAGCCTATAACTCATAACCTAAACCTAACCTATAAGCTGATCCAACCTAACATATAACTTAATCTAACCTAACCTATAACCTAACCTAACCGAATTAGCCTATAACCTAACCTAACCTAACCTATAAGCTAACTTATAACCTAACCTAACCTAGCCTAACGTATAACCTAACCTATAACCTATACACTAACCTAACCTATAAGCTAACCTAGCCTAACGTATAACCTAACCTATAACCTATACACTAACCTAACCTATAACTTAAACTAAACGTAACCGAAACCTATAACCTAAACCTCATCAATCGCATGATGATGATGAGATGGTAGCCTAATTCCAAAACAAAAATTTCTCCAAAACATAATTTCAAAACAAAACTTTCCTATAGCATAATTTTGAAACAAAATTTCTTCAAACCATAATTTCAAAACAAAATTTTTGCATAGCATAATTTCAAATCAACCTTACCCCAAACCATAATTTCAAAACAATTTTTTTCCAAAGCATAATCTCTAAACAAAATCCATAAAAATTTAAAGCATTGAAAGCTAACGAATGAAATTTTCTTTTGTCAACGTACAACATAATTTTAAATTAATTAAATATGCATAAAACTTTTGAGCACTCACATGCGGCCTATTTGAGCAGGAAAGGGTCTTGTAAACGTCTTCAAACCTGCAAAAATGCGCGCGCACACACACACACACACACACACACACACACACACACACACACACACACACACTATGTTAAACCCTAAACCTACAAGCAAACTTGAAAAGAATCTCACCTTGATGCTGGGGAGTAGTCCACAAGCAAGAATTTCACCTCCGGCAAGTTGTTGGGCAACATATCTGCAGTAGGTGAGGAGGAGGAGGGCAAGAGAAGAGGTGTAAAACCTAGAGAAATGTGCAGGGAAAGGCCTGCGAGTTTGTTTTTTGCAGGGTCCACTGATACAAGTGCTGGTACAGAGTTAGAATGTACATCGATACAGGCATCGAAAGACACATCTATACAGGTATCAAAAGACACATCGGTACAGGCGTCAGAAATTCAAAAATTAAATTTTTTTAAAAGTTCATCTCCCTCCATAATTACCTACACATATACCGACACCCTCTATTGACACCGGCAATGTGGCGTCGGAATTTTAGTGACCTCCTGTAGTGATATCTTAGCTCGTTTTTCAGCTCATGGCTTTCTCAAAATCTTTGAGGATGAAATCTCTTCAAAGGCAGAGTCTTCTGACAGGCCTACCCTTGGCATACAGCTTATGACTCTATAAAGAAGAACAATGCAAGATGCAATCATCTTGTGTAAGAGTGAGGCTTTACACATTGTTTATAAATGAGAGGGAATGTTTGCCATTCGTCACGTCATTCATCTTTGAATTTTACTTTATCCTTTATTTAGGGTTGAAGGGGGGAGATGCTTTTTTGACCGGGAGTTATCTTTTAGTTTTGTAACCCCTTATATGCTGATTCGAGCCTTCTGCCTATTTTGTAGGCACTCTTGGCATTTTTTCCATATCAAAGATTTGTGTTAAGCTTGTTTTGAGTTAAAAGACTCCTTTATCATGGGTTCTCGTTGGTTTTTTCTCATTCATCATGTTTCGTAGGCTCCATTTGAGTCCTTGAGTCCCCCCTTGACGTCATTAGTCCTCTTTCAAAAAATTTCCTTGCAATAAAATTTGTTCTTGCATTCTTTCTTCCCCCTATCTCATCTACACTGGTGCTTGGTTTTTCATCTATTGTCCACTTATGTGTAGGACAAGCTAGAGAGGGCCTCGTGAAGACTTTGCACATGTATTCAAGTGCATGTTTCTACAATTTAGGGTATCTTATAAGGATTTTTTAGAAGCCTAGAGTAGCAAGTCAAAGTGGCAACACAAAGGTGAATTTATTGATAAATGGGGCAGCAATCTGTGCAATGAAAACTCTATTCACCATGTGAACAGCCACCAAGACTCGAAGAACTTGATATCAGTCTCTGTCGTGGTCAGCCTTGAACCAAGGTTTAGCCTTACAGATGGATAAATGGGGCAGCAATCTGTGCAATGACAACTCTATTCACCGTATGAACAGCCGCCAAGACTCAAAGAGCTTGATGTCAATTGCTATCGTGATCAGTCTTGAACCAAGGGATAGCCTTTTAGATGGATAGGTTTGTGTGCAAGGTACACTAATTCATCCAGTGGTTCATTGGAGTGTGGTTTGTCCCCTCACTCTAAATGTACATGCATATGAAAAATGCAAGAGGTGTTCATTGGAGACAGAAAGAGAGAGAGAGAGAGAGAGAGAGAGAGAGAGAGAGAGAGAGAGAGAGAGAGAGAGAGAGAGAGAGAGAGAGAGAGAGAGAGAGAGAGAGAGAGAGAGAGATCCTCTCTCCATTTAGCTTGTCGGGGCACTTTTTACTCTCTTTAGGAGAGGTTTTTTACCCTCGTCTTCAATCTTTTCCATTTGGCTATGTGCCTAGCTATATCTTGTTTTACAATTCTCCATTTGATGCCTACGGGACTACTATGTAAATAGTGAGGTACTTGTTCTCACAATAGGCACCATTTGGGTGCATGTTTTGGGAGATTTTCAAGAATAGAATTAGCCTCTTTTTCTTAGAGAGAGAGAGAGAGAGAGAGAGAGAGAGAGAGAGAGAGAGAGAGAGAGAGAGAGAGAGAGAGAGAGAGAGAGAGAGAGAGAGAGAGAGAGAGAGAGAGATCTGGTTGGACACTAAGAGGACAAACACTTTGTATAACTTGGAAGACAAAGTGAATTGTGAATTGTGAATACGTCACTTTCCAAAATTTCCTAGATAATGAACATTGAAAGACATCCTATCCATCATCAAGCCAACAACAATGGATTGGTGCCCTCATCCATTGTGGTCGCATTGGTTCCTTGCCAGATGAATGTGCATTGAACTCCAATCCACGGATTCAAACACCAATAACTTGAACTCCAATACATGGGTCCGAATGCCCCTCTTTGCCATTCACAAGCCTCTCCCTAACTAAAGCTAGTGGCGGCAATGACATCCACTTGACTAGAAGGCTGAAGTCCTTGCGAGTGTATTCTATACCAACAGACTCCTTATTGTCCTACGTAGAGTTATTGTCACTGCTTTCCTCCTCATGCTTGCCTTTGAGTGTATCCTATACCACACCAATAGACTCCTTATTGTCCTATACAGAGTTATTGTCACTGCTTTCCTCAGCATGCTTGCCTTCGCCTTTGTCCTTTGTAGAGCTTTTGTCTTTGCCTTTGGATTTGCCAGCGTTAGACAAATAACCACTCTTCCCATAGTTGTAACAACTGCTAGTGGATTGCTAATCTGAAGCAACAAGTGCTTCACCACTTTTGTCAGAAACTTGAATTTTGCCTTGAGTGATTAACACGGCTTCCTGTTCAATGAGAAAGGAGTTGAGATCATCAAATTCTAGCTTTTCCTTCATGTTTTGTAAGCGTAGTGTCCTACACACCATCTCGTACTCCTTGGGCAATTTCATGAGCACCAAAATAGGTAACTGAGTACTTGTTAATGCACTTTTCATTGGCATTTGTTGGTGTTGGTCATTGTGATCACTAGTGCTCGAGCAAGGAGGGGCAATGTTGCAGGTACAAGATCTAGAGAACTTGTCTTCCTTCTCACAATTAAAAGAAGCCGCAAAATTCCCAAGCTGCTCTAAAAAGAAAATTTTGTTACCCTTGCAAGCCGCTTTTACACTTCCCAAAGCCGAGAAAAAAGAACCACTTTTGGTGCCCCTTTGTGAGCTCCAACTCCCAAAACAATGCCACTCTACAATAATTTGAAACACTCGAAGCAAGCAAGGTGGGACACCTTCTTTTCAATGCTTGCTCTTCAATGCCAAGGTTGTGATACCCTGTCATAGTCAACAATGCAAAAGCGATGAAGAGAGAGGGGGGGGGGGGGGGGGGGAGAGAGAGAGAGAGAGAGAGAGAGAGAGAGAGAGAGAGAGAGAGAGAGAGAGAGAGAGAGAGAGAGAGAGAGAGAGAGAGAGAGAGAGAGAGAGAGAGAGAGAGAGAGAGAGAGAGAGAGAGAGAGTGAGAGAGAGATGAAATGAAAGCGACAACTCATTGTTGGTCATTGCTGTCACCAGCACTCGAGCAAGGGGGGCCATGTTGTATGTACAAGATCTGGAGACAACTCGTCTTCCTTCTCGCACTTCAAAGAACCTGCAAAATTCCCAAGCCACTCTAAAAAGAAACTTTTGTTTGTAACAAACATGGACACCCCAAGTCAAGATTCTACCGCGTCACAATAGAGATTCACTTCAAAACAATTGACAAAGACGAGAGTCGGTAGGTGCTCACTCTCAACCTCTACATCCAGATGCTCTGAGTAATGAGTGCCCAACCAACTTATTAATTGGTATGAGGGATGCCCAAAAGTAGAACCCCAAAAATCTCATCTCCAAAGAAAAGTGTCCAAAAACAATTGCTCTTCCAAAAGCTTTTAAAATTTAAAGCATCAAGCCTAAAAAGCTTATCAGTGCTATTTCCAAAAAAATTGTATGATTGTCAGTGTAAAAAGCGGGATGTCCTTAATAGCTCTCCATATGGCCTGCCACGTCTGCATGTCAACGCGTTTTGTGGCGGATTTTTTGATGGCTGCCATGTCAACCTGTCTGTGCATTTCTAGGGTGTCCTGCCATGTCATTTGTTTGTGACATACCCCCTCTTGAAATAATTGTAATCGCCCTCGATTACGCCTGCAAAATAGATAGAGCCATAAGCTATCTTAGTAGACACTAATTTTTAGTACCAACACAGTACACACAACAAATCAGTATAGGATAGATATCACATGATAAATCTCATTCAAATTCATTCGAAATCTCAGACAATGATTAATCGGCAACGTCTTTAGTAATCGCATTTAGATTTAGTTGGGACCTCACAAATGCATGATAAACTAATCCTTATTGCAATCATGATAAGAAGTAATGCTCCGCAGCTTTCAAGGTTGTGTCAATGCCACGGTGACGTGTAAAAGGTGGGCAATGGCATTCAATTAGAACCTTTTCCCTCAACGACATTGTAACGCATAACATCGTTCTCTTCATATCAAGTAGCCATCGCGTATGGATATCTTGCTACTACCTCCCCATTCCATATTTTAGTGAATACATCCAAAATATCTGGAGCTATGGCATATTAATCAACCATGCCCTTGAAGATTCTATGATGAATCGCGGAAATAGCCAAGACGAACGGCTTCTGGGACAAAGCATCTGCCACCAAGTTCTTATGTCCCTGAACATGCACAATCTAGAAGTGAAACTGTGACAAAATGTTAGATCACTGTATCTGTTTTTCCAAAAGCTGCTTGTGTGACAAGAAGTAGTGCAAACTTTGGTGATCAGTGAAGACCGTAAAATTGGCTCCAATGTCGCCATTGAGTAAGAGCATGGAACCGCCAAACGCTCTTTCATGTAAATCAAGGCTGTCAATTCCGGCCTTGAAAACAATCGGATCTCATAGGCAATGACATGGCCTTCTTGTATTAAGACCGCACCTAGACTACAACCACAAGCATCACAATACACTTCAAAAGACTTTAGCAAAACCAGCAAAGTCAAAATTGGTCACGTAGTCAATTTCTCTTTCAATGTTTGAAAGGCAGTCACCTATGTGGATCCCCATGAGAAAGGGGCTCCTTTCTGTGTCAGAATGTGCAAAGGGGAAGCGATGTCACAAATGGTTGACGTGGCATGGCCCTAGACACACTTAAAAAGTGGGGTAGCAGAGCACACACACACACACCGACTGGCAGCACCAATAAACACAGAAACAATGCTGACGTGGAAGACCCCAATTTTCTTGCGTGTTTTACACTGACAAGCTGACATGGCAGCGTACGGATCTCAACAAATTAGGGAGGCTTCTTTTCAATGCTCATATGAGGTTGTCTTTTTTTTTGGACAGTTTTTAGAAGATTTTGGATTAACTGCTTTATTTGAGAAGCTTTTGAGATGAGAAGCTTTTGGGACTCTGCTTTTGGGCATCCCTTGTAAACCTATACATAAGTGGGTAGGGCCCTCACTTCTTAGAGCATCTGGACGTAAAGACTGAGAGTGAGCACCCTCCCACTCTCTTGTAGTTTGAACACAGATTAATACAAAAAGAAATACCGAAAGGGGCACCAGTCTCTTTGGGGCCAATATCTCTAGGCACGGAACTCCGTCGGATCGTGTCGAATCAAGTGTGAATTGTGAACTATTTTGAAGTGAATCTCTGCTGCGTCGAGGTAGAATCTTGACTTGGAGTGTCCATGTAATGGAAATGGCCTATGAACTTTGAGAATAGCAGAATTAATAGAATTAGAGTGAGCATTTTTGTGAGACTACTTTGAGAACATAGAGGGTGAACTTAATTGATGGTAGCAACATGAACATATTACTTAATTAACTTGGCATGAACAATACCTTTGCAATGGAGATAGTATTAGAGAACATGACAATAATTGAGGATCGGATTTACTTGAAGCCGGCCTCTAAAAGGCGTTTGTATCATAGATTCTCCCATCAAGAGAGACTTGGTACAATACAAACTTTGTGTTCCTTGTGAACTTGGTGATGCTATGGAGATGGAAAGCTTCATGCATCACGAGCATAACATAAGATTTGCAAAAAACATTAACTATCCCAAGCCCCAGTTCCAAGGCCTCAAACACCTTTGAAGGTGGAGAGAGCTAGCGGGGGGAATGAGGGTAGGAAAGAGGAAGAAAAATCATTCATGGGAGAAAGAAATAGTTCCTCACTTATCATCACTCTTATTGCTTAGCATAGCATAA
Source organism: Adiantum capillus-veneris (assembly GCF_014529385.1). Classification (NCBI taxonomy): domain Eukaryota; kingdom Viridiplantae; phylum Streptophyta; class Polypodiopsida; order Polypodiales; family Pteridaceae; genus Adiantum; species Adiantum capillus-veneris. The sequence continues at coordinate 180,617,411 of NC_140931.1, forward strand.
TAGCATAGTAATAAAGATAAAGAAAATTGAAAGCTTAAGCATGGAAGCATGGCTCTTGGTTGGATTTGCATTCCATAGCCAAGAGTGTTGGTGTACGCTCTTCACTTCTCCACAAGCTTGGAGAAGGAGATGGAGCTCTTGCACTTTGCACTCCACACAATGAGAGAATGTGTGTGTGTGTGTGTGTGTGTGTGGGAGAGTATACCCCACTCTCATGCTTGGTCCACCTCTCTCTTTCTCTCTCTCTCTCTCTCTCTCTCTCTCTCTCTCTCGTATTATTTCATTTGGACATGTGTCCTCTTTTTCCTCTTTGAGAGAGAGAACTTAATTATTTATTTTTATGCATCTAAATTCTCATTGGACCCCTTTAAAACCTACCCAATAGGATTCAAGCACATCATCAGGGCAACATGTGGAGGATCATTTGAACATGTGTCTTTTATGATTCTTAAGTCATTTGGTTTTAATTGAATACTTCAAGCACTTAGTCAATCAAGCATGGAAACGTTGATACCTCTTGAGAGTTTATCTTTGAATTGAACACTTCAAGAGCCTTAGTCATTTTAAGCATAAAAACCACCTCAAGCTTTGGGCAAGGTCCCCATAAACATTTTAAGCACTTTAGTTAGCAAGCCGACAAGCACCTCATGCTAAGGTAGGGTTCCCACCTCAAGGTCAACCCTAGCTTGCCTAAGGTCAAAGGACTTTTTAACACTAACTTTTGGAGGTCTTTAATGAAGCCAACCCTAAGGTCTTTTAGCTCTATTAGATGCACATTGCTCTTTGATAGACTACCTCCTTTTGGACCCCTATTAAGATGTAAGCATCTCTCCTCTTGGTCTCTTACTAAGGTAAACTTAGAAGCACTTATTGCACATTGCTCTTTGGTAGACCGTCTCCTTTTGGACCCCTATTGAGATGCAACCATTTCTCCTTTTGGTCCCCTGTTGAGATAGGTTTAGAAGCACATATCTATATCCTAACTCTTGTTCCCCTTTTATCTTCCCATATTAAATGATCAGCTTAATATGGGAAAATCATTTGGTAAAGTTAGATATTACATTTTATGATATTACCTCTCTCTTGAAATCATAGTCATCCTCGACTGTGAGGTAGAGAAGATAAGACCTAGTCATTAGTCCATGTTTCTTAGCGGGTAGAGGATCCCTTTTTACCCTAGGACATCATTCCAGAATGGATAACTAATCCATTTGGTGCTCGTAAGACTTACCTGCCGCAAGCATGTCTACTCTTTAGTCCATATCATACTTCCAAAGTAGAGTGACAAGTTCTACTTGGTGTTTGGGAAACGTTGTCACCACAAACATGATTCTAAGCAAGCATACTTCTTAAACTTTGTGCACAATCAAAGAAAGAGAATGAGTCTTATAAGACAAAGACATTGTTAATCTAAAATGCATTTTCATTTGATTACTCAGGTGTAGCATTGTAAGCATTGACAAGGTTCATATTATCCTTAAGCTAGGTTGATTGCATCCATCTAGCATCTTTAAAATGATAATTTTTAAATTTAACAAGATATCATTGGATAATCTTACCGTTTCTTAGTACCTTGTCTTCGTGTCGCAGAATTGATTTGGCCTGCAACACCTCTTCTTGATCTTCGATCTCTGGTGGGTCGTCCATTATTGGTTCTTTTGATGGCTCTCCTTTGTAAGGCTTGAGTAGGCTCACATGGTTATCATTGTGAATGAGCCAATGGTTGGGCAACTTTAACTAATAAAGCCATCTCATTGATTGGCTTAAGAATTTTAAAAAGAAAGGACCATAGTATCCTTTTGGTAGTTTAGCATAATACTCTTGGTGGCTTGTCGGATTCTTGTCCGTAGTATGCCTTAGATGAGCCTTGAGAAGCTTTAGCAAGACCCAATCATTTTTCTTAAAGGCTAAGGCTCCTATGTGCTTATTAGCAATAGCCCCTTTTTGCCTTTGCTTCAGAGTTTACATGGTGCAGAGACCTAAGCGGAGCAACTCAATTTGTCAGTTGGTGGGTGGCAGGATAGGTCCTATGAGATCCTTCTTCTTACCTTTCACGGGTAAGGAGACTTGGTCAAAGGGGCATGTGTTAGATTTTGTCTATGCTGCTACTCTACTAGAGTTGCAGGATTGGTTGGGAGATGTAGGAGCTGCTGCTTGTTTGTCGCAGATATTTCCGTAGTGCTTTGTGGCCTTAGAGTGGCTTGACAAAGAGTGTTGCTTTTGTTTGCCCATTGTGTTGTACTTGCGGGATGATTTTTCCATGCCTTCCTCTATGAGGATTTGGGGTGTCAAAAATGCCGCATAGGAAATGCACTGTGAGCAGAAAGTGATTAGTCAATGGCTTGGAGATGTTCGCTCTTTTGTGGTTGGGAAGAAGATACTTTGTCTTTACTCCCAAAGATGACTCTGGGGGCTCATCCTCAAAGAGAAAGAAATGTTTACTTTGTGGAGTACTTGATGGCTATGTGGATTGAGATATGTATCAGCCTTGTGGTTATGATAGTACTAGATGATCACAACCTGGATATATATATGTATCAACCTTGTGGATATGTCAAATTTTTGGTTGCGGAGATAGTGTTTTCTACCTTTTTTGCATGTGCTACCATGGAATGTAAATGGATTGAGGTCAGCTAGGCTTACAAGGAAGAGACAGGCCAGGGTTGGCACGGAGCTTCGAGCTGCTGCTGTCAACAAGCCGGTTGATATTTTGATGCTTCAGGAGCACAAGTTATCACGCCCTTTTGGACATTTGCTGGGGGTTGGCTCTCGGACCTTTTGGTCGCCTACCATTGGGAAGCATGAGAATAGTTGTGGTGTATGCATATTTGTGAATGCACGCTATGTCAGCTCTATCATTACGCATGACATTTTGATGCCTGGCAGGTCCATGTATGTTACCTTGCGGATTGGAGATTCAGTAATTGGTTTCTTATGTTTTTATGCCCCGACCATAGCACGCGCTAGGTTTGCATTTTGGATGCGATTGAATTCTGCTCTTCCAGTGGTTGACTCTTGGATTGTTGGAGCGGATTTCAACAACATTGAGTCAATTAAGGATTTTTAGGCAGCTGATGAGCCTGTGATTCTCACCTCGATTTCAGCATCAGAGCAGACTGCTTGGGAGAGATTCATGCTGCATATTCACACGGTGGATGCCTGGCACATTCCATCTTTTGTGTGATTGCCTCACTCCTTGCAGTTCTCTTGGGCTTCAGAGAGACAGAGTGGTAGATTGTTAGAGCAATTGGACAGATTTTATGTGGGCCAGTGGGTTTCCTCTCTTGGAGGATCTACATGCATTTGGGGTGGTACATCTATGTCTGATCATCATCTTGCTTCTATTTTGATAGCTTTTTGAAGGTCTGTTGTTGCAGAGAGGAGGGGTTGCAGGATCTCAGACATGATACTTTTTAATGTAGATTTGACTGAGGAGATTTCACGGATATGGCACACTGACTCGACCTCTCAGCGCACACAAATGGAGGATTTCTAGTCATATTTTCTAGCTGATCGTATCCGCCAGTCTAGTGTATTGTGTAGAGAGAGGACCATGTCCAGCTGCAGAGACCTTGAGCAGAGACCGTGATCTTTACTAGCCCCTTTGACTAGCACACAGTGATTGTTACACTTTTATTTGGTTGACGAGTTCTTAGCGGGGTGCCAAGCGGAAATCTTGGAGGAGATCTGCTTGATTCAAGAGAGGAGAGGAGAGTTTTTGAGTCACTCGAAGGCTGCACAATGGATTGCCTTGGGTGACAGGATGAATGCATCATTTTTTGCCACTCATAGAGAGAGACCTCCTGGTACAACACTTTAGGCAGTCTTAGATGAGCACGGTTGCTTGCAGACGGACCCAGATTTAGTGATGAGGGTTGCCACCTCTTACTATAGAGAGCTTTTTCACTGTAGACACTACCACGCCTACCATTCAATAGGCGAGACAAAGAGCAAGGTCTCATACTAGACGCTTGGTGTCACAACAGATATGTGTCATGCTTTGATGCTTCCTTTTACTCTAGAGGAGTTGCAGACTGCTATTGTGGATTTGGATCCTACCTCTTGCCCAGGGGATGATGGTCTTACTAGATAGTCCTTTCAGACGCATTTGGAGGGTGTTTCTGTGCCTCTTTTGGCAGGTTTCCAACAAATTTTTGTGTCAGGTCGGATGCCTTCATCATTGTGATCTAGCTTGATTTCTGTTATACCCAAGGGGAGTGATTGTACTTCCTTGCGACAGTGGACGCCAATCACCCTTCTACCTACAATGTACAAGATATTGGCCAAGCTGTTGGTAGCAAGAGTAAGGCCTCTATTACCGGATTTGATTTATGGGTCTCAGACGGCTTTTATCCAGGATAGATGTATCCTGGATAACCTTTTCTCTGATCATCAGGCTATGGAGTGGGCGTTGGCGACTGGTAGCTTTTCTTTTTCTGGATTTTGAGAAAGCATATGACAGAGTTGATTGGGATTTCTTGGAGGGAACCTTATTGCATATGGGGTTCCGCCAAGGTGGAATCACTAGGGTTTCTGCACTTTATAAATCAGTGAGGAGTGCTATCACCATAGGAGGTTACATTGGTGACTACTTTGAACTTTCTCGGTCGGTTGCAGGGATGTCCCTTGGCTGTATACATGTATCTATTTGTGGGTGAGTCACTTTTGGATTATATTATATCTTAGCATGCAGACATTCAAGGAGTGGTTCTTCCGGTTGCAGGGGAGAGAGATCTGGTTGATCAGGAGTTTGCTGATGACACCCTACTTATGGTGAGTATGTACTTGAGTATTTGAGAGCCATGCGGGAGGTCTTGGATGTGTATTGCATAGCCAGTGTTGCTCTCATCAACTGGTCTAAATCATATGGGATTTTGGTGGCCTGTGATGACATTCTGACATGGGGTGTAGAGGATGGTTTTACTTGGCTGCAGCCTGGTCAAACATGCCGGTATTTGGGTTTTCAGGTTGGTCGTATCCTCAGAGCGACAGTTTATGCCGGTGTTTCTATCTCTCAGAAGGAAACTATGTCATTGGTTGTGGGACGCATGTCTAACCTCACCATCCTATCTTATTGCAGTATTAGTGAGAACCACGATTAATTTGTCAAACCATGGGACGAAGCTGACTTGACTAGTGCATAGAGGCTAGAAGAGGTTGTCAATCTCTTGGAAAACAACTAACAACTCGCATCTAACTCAAGCTACACTCAAGTGACTGAAATCACCAAAAGCCAATCCTCATCGGCAAGCAAATCACATCCATTACAGCATCAAATGACATCCAAACGTAACGAAACTTCTAGGACAAGTTTATAAGACCTAAGCACACATGCCTATGGCCTCAAACCCCACTTTAGGTGAAGTTCCAAAATCACGATTATTAACAGCACTGGATTTTTGACCTAGTCGTTTTCAACCCAGAATGCATCTAAATGCTTAGCAATGATGCCCCAATACCCCGCGTATGCTTAGTTTTCGATTTAAAAGTGTAAATTCCTAGTTATGATGAAATTAGGCCGCGAGTCGATGACGCCAAAAGCTACGAAATACTGTGAATGGCTTACGTCAATGCATAGAGCTCTTACCTGCGTTTGCAATGCAACAAACGCATTCGCAATGTGACAACCGGAGAGGGAGTAGGAAGCGCGAGAAGGAGAGAAGTGAGCGCCGTTAGCTCAAGCTATGTATTTCTTATCCAAAACTTATATAAAACTTACAGAAATTGGTTTTTATACCTTAGCCAAGGTTTTTGGGTGGTCAAAAGTAATAATCTAGAGTTCTACCAAAGCTGGGAATTGAATGGCTGATACAATCTGGAAGCTTGTAGCCCCGGCTCATTAATTACAAGGTTTATCAAGAAAACAGGAGTTAGAATATTCTCGATTTATCAAAATAATAATTGTTTTTACAAGGAGAACTCCGAAAAATGGTGTCCACATTAGCTTGTTGCTAACATTCCCCCCTCCTCGCCTGTGTCGTCCCTTGACACAGCTTTATGGGTTGAAGTAATCTTCGGGTTGACGGCGGGCGAGGTGGTCCTTCATTGCTTCCAATGCTTTTTCTTATCTGAGTTTGCGTTCTTTTTCTGGCACGTGCAAAAACTGGATGGTGACTTTGTTTTTGAGTTCTACTGCTGAGTAGCCTACAAATATGGTTGTGAGGTTGCTTATCACCGGGGCAAATATCTTCATTCGCCAGGTGAAAAAGCCAGTGTAGAAGGCCTCCTCAAAAGCTAGCATATTGTGCGAGGGCAGAAACATGCATCGGGCGTAAAAGCCATAAAGAACTTCCTTTGAGGGCTATCCACTTAGATCATAACAGAGGCCTTTGTTTCCTTCCAAAAATGAGAGCCATGGGGCTCCTGTCTGCTCAGGATCATTGAAGACTTGTATGCAGGTAAGTAGCATCGTGCAGATTTTTTAAAGCATTGCACTGGAGAGATCTGGCAGACTTTTGAAGAATGTCATGGCGCCCGTTAGGGTTTTCACCATGTATTCTTCTGTTGCTTGACCTCTCTCAGGAGCTGGCAGCCTGGGAAAGTTTAGTCATGTTGGCCGCTTCTTCTGCAGTGCTTCGTGTTCTTGCCATGTCCTTACTCGAGGTACATGACAAAATGTTGGATCTTTCTGTATGGCCGCAGGTGCTCTCGTGAACAGACTCAAGTATCTTGGATTCTTATTCAACCAGCTTAGTCGCACTTTGGGTGGTCTTGATCTGTGCCATCTTCTTGCATATCTTAGTATAATCTTTCCTTTACCTGTAAGAGTTCAACTTTGATGAGAGGGTATGGCAGGGATTGTGGGTGCCATTGAGCATTGATTTGATTGGGAGTGAGCTGTGTGACGTTGACAGAGTGTAAAACTCTCAACTCCCAATCCATAGTTGCCTTCCACTGCTCATCTACCTCCAAGGTGATCTTCTCCTTTAGTTCATCTTCTTCAGCCTTTGACAGCTGGACCATCGGCATTGTGTCTTCCTCTGTGACTTGGATTTGAAATTCTTCTCCCCCACTCGGCTTTGCTGTAGATTGCGTCTCAAAGTCAGCAAATGAGACCAAGGGAATTTCCACTTGGGGCGGCTCTGAAGTGCCTGCCTCCTCCTGTATGTCTGGCTTTCCATCTCTGAGGATTTGGTTTACTCTTTTCAATTCTGTAATCTCTTTAAGGAGCTCCTCCTCTGTTTGAACCCGCATGAGCGCCAGGTCTCTGCGTTGTGACTGCGCCAGCTTCAACTCCAGCTCAAATCTTTGTTTTTCTTCTCAAGTGCTTTATACACCTCAACTGTTCCCTTGATCGAGGCCACGGTTGGATTTTCTCTTAACTGCTGCAAGAAAGTGGCCTGATCATTAATCCTTTGTTCCGAATACTGCAGTGACGCGTTTGCTACATCTAATTGTACTTGAATCTTTTGAGCAGACAAAGAGGTGGTGAGAAGTTCATTTGTCACTTCTGTCAACTACTCATCTTTCACTTTGCAGGCATTAGATAGCTTAGTCAGGAGGTCACCCAACTCCTCCATTTCCTTCTGTTGGCTGTCCCTGGCTATCTGATGTCATTCTGCTTCAGTCTTTAGCCCTTGTAATTGTCTTTGGAGATCTGTAATAGTAGCCATTCTGTCGTCGAGCTCTCGCCTTGAAGAGCATCGATGACCATTTCTAATTCTCTGGCTTTAGTACTGTGGTTAAAGGCTGCTGAGCGGAGTTTCTCCGTCATGATTTGCATCTGCCTTGCATACTCGTTCACTTGTAGAATGACTTCATCATTGGACTGCCACTCCTCTTGTCTTGCTAGTTCGGATGTGCCGGCAGCCTTTTGTGTTGCTTCTTGTTATGTTGTTATTGCTGGTGTTTCTATAGAGGTGGTTACTTCCTGGCCATCCTGAGGTTTTGAAACCTCGACAGTTTCTGGCTGAGTGGAAACAACTTGTGTGGTCTCAACCCTTTCCGTTTCCACGGTCGCAGACCTTTCCACCTTCTCAGTTTTGGTTACTTCCTCATGTGTAGTGGTTTGCTCCTTTTCTTTATCTTCCTCTTTATCAGTTTCATCTGCCGGCTTGTGAGTTTACTCGGATTTCTGTTCTGGTGCTGGTTCAGCTTCCTTTTCTTCATGTTGGTTGGCGTGGTCAGTTTGTTGTGTAGCTTCCGTTTGGTGGGTGAAATCAGACTCTTTTGCCTTGTCAGTCTCGGCCTCTTTAGTGGTCTCTTCGCCTCGCGGTGAAGATGGTGGAGTGGGCATGGGCTGATCCTGTTGTTCCGGCTGCGGTGAGATGGGTCGGGGAGATGCCTGGCCTTGCTCTTGAGTTGCTGCTTCCTCAGCTTTCTTGGCCGCTTCTTCCGCCTCTTTCAGCTTCAAGGCCTCTGCCTCTTGGTAGATTCTTTCTAAATGATCCTTGGAATCCTTGGTCTCTTTCCTTGAATGATGTTTTGTTCGAGGTCCCTTCAAGCCGGTAGGTACCCACTTTTTTGGGTCTTTTCCCTGCACTTGCCTAGTGCGTTGATACGCCTATTTTTCTCTTTCAAATCTCGCTTTCTTTTAAGCTGGCTCCTCTTGGTGGGAAGCCATTGCTTTCCTCTTCATCTCTTCCCTCATAGCTCTTTTTTCTTCGTTGTCAGAGCTTTCATTGCTATGCTACTCGGATGAACTGTCATCATATTCATCACCTGATTTAAATGATCGCTTACCAGATCTTGTAGGTCTTGGAGAGGGTGGAGCTGCCAAGATCCATGTGTTCTGATCCGGGGTAGGTGGTAGGTTGTCGGCCATGCCGACATCATGATAGGCTATTCTGGTCAAGACTTCAGGTGCGCCCAAGTAGGTTATCTTTCCCTTCTTCTTGGTGGCCTTTAATGTTGTTAACACATATTGCGCGTGGTCCACAGGTTGTCTGGTGGTTGACTTCAGAACTTGTGTAAAAGTTGTGGCCACGGCGTGATTTGGTGTCGTGTACCTTGGTGGTCTTTTTGCCAGGAAATGGAAATGTTGGTGGTACAGATGGGCTGGCTCTTCCACCTGCTTGTGGATGAGATCGGCAAATGTAGCCGCAGCTGTTTCCTTTGTAAACGTGCCCACTGTTTTCCTATCTCTTGCCCGCATGGTCATCCCTTCAGTGGGCAGTCTGAGTGCCTCTGCCACTATTTCCTTTGTAATCACAACCTCTACCTTGTTTCCTTGGTTGTCTGAGATTTGGGCAGTTCCGTCTTCCCTGATGGTGGACAGAAGCTCGTAAGCCTTCTAAAAGTCTACTCTGCAGGGCTCTTGTTCATAGAAGTGTCGGAGTCCCAACCTGCGGTTAGCTTCTTTGGTTTTTGGCTTTGCTGCGACATCATAAACCTCTTTGGGCAAGAGCTGCAACTCCACGGGATGTCCTTCTTCACTCTTAAATCTGCCCGTGAAGACCGCGGTGTGGTGTTCTTCTAACTGCTCTTTAGAAAGATAAGATGCCTTTGCTGCCTTTACTGACTAGGGGTCCAGTTGATAGGGTGGCAGCTCTTGCAATTTCTCCTTTTGGTTTAATTTCTTCTTGGCCTTCTCTGCGGCTTGCATTGCTCCTGTTCAGTGAATAGAGTGCAAAGTTAGCGGATTGTCAGATTTTTCTCCAGAATGTCCTTTTAGACTGAAATGCTGATAATCTGGTCCAAATTGCTTCAAATTAAATTTTGAATAAGCAAAGATGCATAAAATCATGCAAGGAACAAAACTGTATGGTCAAAACAAAAATTTGTAACCAAAGTAAATAATCGCGATTATTTATAGCTAGGAAAATTTTCATCTTTTTTGCAATTTTGGCATTATAGGCTTGAAGTATGTGCCAATTACATACTCTGAGGGAAATTTGGGCTCATTTGGATGTACATGTTGGAAATGGTACTTGATTTTGGCTTTAGGTCTCTGAATAGTAGATATAAAGGAAATTTGAGATTTTGAAATCTAAATTGACTCAAAATTGGCTAGTAGGCTTATCACATCATGTACTTTGGATGTATGATGACAAATTTTCAAAATTGCCCCATTTTGGCCAAAAAGTAAATAATCGCGATTATTAACTTTTCTTCCCAAAATGACATTTTTTGGCATAGACTGGTTCTAGGCATGGTATAGACCTTGGGTATGAATTATGAGATGATTTGGATCAAGAAAAGTTGTTCATAACGCAAATTTTGGCTTTCACAGACTTCTTTGCGTTTTTTGGCAATTTTGCCAGTAAAGGGTGGCCATTTTAGCTCATACTTGATTTTTGGCATGTAATAGGTGTACACATGATAGGTGAGGTGAATTGACAATTTCCATGCAAAAATGTTACAAGAGTAAATAATCGTGATTATTTACAACAGCGACAAAAACTTTGCATTTCACATAAATTTTGACCTAAACATGTTTCATACACCTAATACAAGTCCTAAATTGAATTTGGTCAAGTTTGGTCATGCCGGCATCACTTTGTGCTCTGTTGACTTTGAAATCATCGTCTTTTGTGACTACTCTGTCTGTTGGGTTGGTCTATCAACTTTGAGGCTTTGGACTTGTCTGTAACATCATCGTGAAGCTACCTGCCCAATTCTAGCTCATTTGGAGTCAGTTTGGCCTCGTGTGTCGAATTTGACGCTTTGTAACCTTCGAGCCGTTTTTCGCTTTTCGAGGGATTTACTTGATGGATTTCTCCAAACCAATCATATACATTGTATATGAACCTCATTAGCAATACATCTGTGGAGTCAGGTTGGAATTCTGGCCTTTCCCAAAAAATCCCAATTCTCTACTGAGAACCCCCTTGACCCCAACCGAATGATCATCTGATGGTATGGAATGGTTCTATCATGTTAGGGCATGCTATAGTTCAAATCCCATCTGATTTGGTCAAGCTGGCAGGGCGCTATGGTCACTTTTAGGTCGTAGTTCTTCGTGCATAGCTCGGCTTCTAGGGTTTGTTCTACGGATTTGTTTAGACTAGCTATCGGCTGTACAAAATGGATCATTGATTAGTAAGGAACTTACCCCTCATGTCTCATGTGAGACAGCGCTGAAAAAGGTCAACTGTAGGCTCTGGAAATGACGCGCGAAAGAAGCCGAAATGCTCTCTCTGCAAAGCTCCAAGTGGAAATGAGGTGGTTTTAGCCTACTCTGGCTATCTATACCCGGACTTCCCGAACCAAATTTCCCCAGATTCCCGCGTTAGTCCTATTAGGCCGTGAAATCTATGTTAGCTCATTCTGCAAAAATTTTACAGAAGTAGGCTTGGCCGCCTAATTTAGGCTTCCTGCTTCCATCTTCTGATTTAGTTGAAAATTTTTGTGCTTGTCCACCTTGTCTTTCTGATCACCATCGTGTCCTCCATTTTTCCATCTGAGCTTTTCTGCTAATTATTATTAATTTTTGACCTTTTTATTAGAAAATCAAAGAAAATAGAAAAATCAAAGAAAATAGAAAAATCAAAGAAAATAGAAAAATGCTCTAAAAAAAGCAAAGTGAAAATCCAATAATTAAGAAAATCTCTTGAAAAACACAGCTTTATTGTTTTTTGTTGGATTTCTCCATTGTTAAGCCTTCCTATTAGCAAAAATGATGAAAATACCCAGAAAAGGACTATTTTTGATGATTTTCTGATAGTATATACACTATTTACACTCATAGGGAAGGTATTATCAGTGACTTTTCCCCAGTTGATGAATTATAAGGGCATTACTAGGTAATTTTTCAGAAAATCACACGTTAACATGAAACTTTTTCCTCCCTCTTCAAACATTGCCCTTAATTACTTAGTATTTAGTAGTATCCTTCCACCCCTCCTAGATGGCGGTCTACGCGACGACTGTGTGCATGGGTTGAACAATTGTGTCTATGCATAGCCGTGATTGGCTCTACCGTGATATGAAGATCAATGCAATTCAACTCAATATGTTGTGCAAGAGTTGGGTCTTGAGTAAATAACTCAAGGGTTTCTGATGTCGAGGTTTGCTGCTGGTGTCTTCCAAAGAGAAAATCTTGTAGCCTTTGTGCTCTCTGTTTGATAGTACCATCAGGGTGTTTAAGCACGCTGATTGCTTGAGCTGTTGAGAGCACTTTAGACGGTTGTCGAGCTTTTTCTCGCCATTGGTAGCTAGGTCTGCTTCGTGCCTGGTTTTTGAGAGTCTGTTGAGACTTAACTCACCAACTGTTTGATTGGTTTCACGTTGTGTGGAGAAGATAAGTGCTCCTTTTTCTTCCAAACCTTTTTCATGTTAGGTTCCATGATCATAGATGCTTGATTCTGTGCTCGAATCCTTGGAACCGTCTTCTGCTTCTTTGGTGGAGTTTTAAGCACCCAGATCTGATTTGGTTTATTCACAAGTTGTGCTTTTGGTACCCAAATTTGCCTGACTCCTTGCATGCTACTTGTAGCATTTGTTTGTCGAGGGGATGGAGAAGATTTTCTTCATGGATTGGTCCTCTGCTTGCATCTTTTCCATTCCTCTTTGCTTGGTGCAATGGGAACAATGAGTTGCCCTCCTTTAAGTGATAGCTTTAGCTAATTCATATCCCAATCTGGTACTACTTTGTATGTTCGCATCCAAGGAATACCAAGAGTCATCGTCTCATTCATGTGTTCATCTGGCAAGCATACAAATTGATGCGGACATGAACATCCATGTACTACCACGTTCAAGTTGACCACTCCCAATGTTGAAGTCGGATCCTTGTTGCATCCTTTGATTGTCGTTATTCTTGCGGTCAATGCTTGACTTGTTGCTTTCTTGTATGTGGAATAATTGACTGCATTCACTCTAGCTCTTGTGTCTATCAAAGCATTGGTGCTATGATTGTTGAGCTGTACTTTGATGTGGAGATCCATTCCATCTAACCAGTCTTCATTTGTTGAAATTGCATCTTAGGTAATTCTCATTTTCAATCATCTAGTCTTAAAGCGTTGATGGGAATCGGTATCTGTTGATTCTTGAGAGCAGCTTTACGCATGAGCACCCGAAGTCTAGCTTCCTCTTGGGCTTCGTCAATAACTTGCTGTCGCTTCATCTTCCTTTGTTTGGTTGCATGCATTCTCTCTAGAAATTCATTGGTTAGTGGAAAATTGTATTTCTTTAAACGACATCCACTAATCCAATTAGCCATTGGTTCACCATCTATGGTTGACAATTTTACTGCTCCACTTGGGGATACATCTTCAATGATAAATGGTCCATTTACCTTTTTCCTAAACTTGGGAATGTGTTGCTTAAGGGAATAGACTAGAACTAAGTCCCCTTTCTTGAAAATTTTGGTGATTAAGTGGGAATTGAAAAACTGTTTTTGTTTCCTCTTTTGTGCATAGATATGAGCTACAGTAGTTAGCCTTTGCTCGTCTAGCTTTTCCAAATCTTCAAGTCTTTCTGACAATTCATGTCCAGTCCACTCAAGAGTCTGTGCTACCCTGAAGGTCGGCAATAGAAATTCTATTGGCAGTATGGCATCAAGACCATAAACAAGGTTAAAGGGTGTAGCACCTAAAGCTGTTTTGAATGAAACTCGATAAACCCATAGAGTTGCATGGAGATTCATTTCCCAGTCGGTCCTTCCTGAACTAACCACTTTGGTCAGTACCGAGCTAAGAATTTTATTTGAATGCTCAGCTTGTCCGTTTGCTTGTGGGTGATAGAGAGCTGATTTGTTATGGATAACCATAAACTCATTAAGAAGATTCTCTATTACCTCGTTGAGGAGACGATTTCCCCGATCACTGACAATCTCTATTGGTAGTCCATACCTTACGAATACATACTCATATAAGAATGCAGCAGTGGTTCTGGCATCATTCTTTTGAGTCACTTTAGCCTTGGTCCATTTGGTCAAATAGTCTGTAGCTACAATGATATGTTGAGCTTGGGTTCTATAAGCAGGTGACTGTATCGGTCCAACGAAATCTATACCCCATTTTGTGAAGGCTCTAGCCCCCATCATTGGTCTTAAGGGCATACTATCTACCCGTGTTGGCATTTTTGCTCGTTGACAAGCATCACACCTTCGAACACATTTTTTGGCATCTGCAAAAAGTGTTGGCCACCATATGCCTCCCATCAAGATTGCTCTTGCAGTGGTCTCACTAGAAAAGTGACCTCCAGCTAATCCAGCATGTGCTTGTTCTATAACCGGGATATACTCGTTTTCATTTGCACAAAGACGCAAATGTTGATCCTTACCTCTCCGATACAATTGGTTTCCAATGAGAGCATAGTCTCTTGCTTCCGTTTCAATTACTCCTTGTCGGTGTTTACTCATATCCTCAGAAAATGTTTGACTTGATAAGTAAGTAACTAGATAGTTACTCCACTTAGGAACAAGTGACATTTGAAACAATGTACATGAGGAATGGGTTGTTGTTTCTGACATTGAGGGAAATCTCTTACAAAAGATCGAACATCTCTCCTCATAGTCGGCCAAAATACTCCAAGTCTTAAGATTCGTTGCATAGTTTGGTCTTCCGCAAAGTGAAGTCCTACTATGGTAACATGTGCTTGACTTAAGTATTGATCTTTTTCTTGAGGATTAATGCATAAAAGCAATATTCCGTCTTGATTTATCTTATATAGCCTCCCCTCTAGTAATTGATACGTAGCCGATTGCTCGATTAAATCAACTGTGATAGGAAATGGTGAATCCACTTGAGCTATTGTCATTAATGACACAATTTTTTCCGCCCATCTAGGTATCATTTACACGGAGAACAAATAGGTATCTGGTAGATCATCATCTACCCCTTTAGGTGATTCCCCTAAAACAATCCTGGACAAATGATCTGCTCGTTGATGTGTAGTGTCTTTTTTAACAACCACACTGAAATCAAATTCGAGAAGAATGATGAACCATCTCACTATTCTTCCTGTGCTGCATGGCTTGTTGACCAAATATAACAAGGCTTAGTGGTCCACAAAGAATACAAACTTGTTGGCCACTAGGTAATGTCTATAATTTTTAACGGCATAGATCATTCCTAGTCCTTCTCTTTCAGTGGTGGTGTAATTATTTTCTGCCATATTCAATTGTCGGCTAGCATAAGAAATAGGAAAGTCAATTTTCCCATCTCCTGGTTGGGCTAGTATACAACCAATAGCAAAGTTTGAAGCATCTACATGTACGTGGAATATCTTATCCCAATCGGGTGCTTTCAATATTGGAGCTGAGGTGAGAGATTTCTTAAGCTTCATGAAGGATTCTTCACATGCGTTGGTCCATTCAAAGTGTGTAATCAAGCTATACATGGGTTTTGCAATTATAACATACATGTAGATGAACCGTCGGTAATATCCACAATGTCCCATGAAGGCTTGTACCCCTTTGACTGTTGTTGGTCTAGGCAAATCAGCAATGACATGAATCTTTTCAATATCGGTAGCTATGCCATTTTTAGACACTATGTGTCCAAGAATTTTCCCTTGTCTTCCCATGAATGTGCACTTTTTCGGGTTTAAGCAAATCCTGTAAAGTCTACATTTCTCGAATACCTTTTTGAGGTGTTCAAAATGATCACCTCGGATTGACGAATGTACCCATAAATCATCCATGTATACTTCCAAGAATTTCCGAAGATACTCTTTGAAAGAATGGCTCATCAATCTCTGAAATGTGGTTAGAGCATTAGTTAACCCAAACGGCATAACCCCATAGGCAAATATACCCCATTTTGTTGTAAAAGCAGTTTTGTGCTGATCTTTTGGGTCAACCAAAAGTTGATTGTATCCCGAAAAGCCATCTAAGAAGCTGTAAGCTTCTTTTCCTGCCACTCGTTCTAAAACATGCTCACTTATCGGAAGAGGAAAGTCGTCTCTAATGGTAGTTGCATTCACTTTTTTGAGATTAATGCACACTCATAATTTACCATTCTTCTTAAGTACTACCACAATTGGGGACACCCAATCAATGTGTTCAATTTCGTAAATGAATTCAACTTCCTTTAGTTTTTCAATCTCTTCTTTGATCTTTCTGGCAAATGTTTCGTTATAAGTGTATAGTCTCTGTATACTTGGTTTTGCATCATCTCTCATGGGTATAGTATGTTGACAGATTTCTGGATCAACACCCTTGAGATCCTTGTAAGACCAAGCAAAGATATCCCGATATTTCTTTAGCAAACTTAACAAAAGCTTTTCTTCTTCTTCTGTTAGGTCATTTGCAATGTAAGCCGGCCTAGGCTCTTCTCCTGGTTCAACCAAGTCTACCCTTTTAGCGTTTTCAGGTCCTTCGTAAGACTCGCCTTGTTTCCGTAGTTCCCTAACAGGTTGTTCGATTACGATTTTCCGATCTTGGAGAGTATACTTTTTGGAATGGGATGGAACATGCATTACATCCTTCCCATCCTCTTCCGTGGTTTCCATTTCGGTGGTGTATATCTCCTTTAGAGTTTTTTCCAACTCTTGATATTGCTTTTTCCGCTCGACTCTGGTCATGAGTGGTCTTTTATCCTGATGTTCTTCTTGAGTACCCTTCCTTGTTTTTCTCGATGTCTGAGACATTTTTGAGTTTCCGTTCGAAGGATATCTGCCAGTTATTTTGTCCTTGACACAATCTTTCACATCTATCTGCATCAAGAATTGTGTTTTACTGGAGATTGATGGCATAGGTCATGCTTTCACAATTTTAGTGTCCCTCTTTCTTCTATACCATTTTTGTCTTCTTGATTTCTGGTTTGGAAAGTCAAAAAACTTTTCCTCCCTTCCCCTTAAGAGTGGTTGAGCTCTCGTATGTTCTTTTTTGGATCTCGAATCTTCGGAGGTAGTTGAGTGTTCATCCAACTCATCAGTTGCATCATAATAGAGGTCAAAAAAGACTTGTTGAGCTTTCATCAAGTCCTTTGTTTCCTCATCCTTGTTTTTATCGATGTTAAGGACTGACATCATTTGGATGGGAATTATGTCGTAGCCATCCTCATTGCAAAATTGAGTAGGCATAGACGTATTCACACATACATCCATTGTCGCTAAGATTTGAGTCCAATCGAATGGTTCGAATAAATGCTCTGGGAAGGGTTCAGGTATGTAGGCTTTGTTTGTACAGTCCCTTTCTAGGATACATTCCTCTCGTCTCAAGCTTCCATTTTTTGAAGCTCCGCACATCCAAATAGGAGTGTCTTTGTTTAGCCAAGATGGAAGTTTAGTTTCAGCCAAAGAGACTGAATCAAACTCCTGGTTGGGTGTTTTCAAGACGTCTCTATAGGTGTGGTCCTTTAGATTGACCCTTGTTATATATCCCACCTGCTTTTAAGTACAGATAGTCATTTCCCCAATCTTGGATAAGCTGTACCTGTTGCATGAAAGGTCTTCCAATATGATTTCATAGTTGAGTTTTTTTCCCAAAGTCTACTATGGCAAAAGTGTGTTGATATTCAATTCCACAGGAGTTGACTATCACTTTTTCTAGCAACCCTAGCGGTCTTTCAATGTGTCCGTCAGCCAACTGCAATTTTATTCGCGTTTGTCTAATGGCTGGCTATCCCTAGGATTCCCATACTGCTTTAGTGGCTATGGCTATGCCAGCTCCACTATCCAGTATTGCCAGGGTTTCAATGTCATTATATTTCACTGGGAGGGTAGTGTTTCCTTCTTCCCCTTCTTAATATTCTCCGACCTTGTTCATAGGAACTGATCGTATCTCTTTGGATTCCGTTTCATTTTTCGAGTTTCCCAAATTCTTAGAGGTTAACCCCGTTATCCCCACCTTTTCTAGGGTTTTATGTAAATCATTCCATAAGTATGGCCTGAGTTTCTACGATTCTCCCAAGGTAAGAGTGCATTGGATAGGTGTAGACATGATTGAATGAATGTTGTCTACTTCGAGGGTTTGTTTGGCTCTTTTGACTTGAGTGGTTTTGCAGATGATAGACTCACCTTCGTTATCTCCCAAGTAAGAAGGTAATGTTTTCAATGTCATCGATTTAGATATTCCTGAAGCCTTTGACCCGCAATCCCCGTACAAGGATTGTATATCCATGTTTATATCAGATGGTAGGTTATCCAACCAGACTTCCTTTATAGGAGCTGACTTTAAAAATAGGCTCCCATCATTGATCTCCCTTACCTTTTCCCATAAGTGTCCTAGCCAGTCTTCCTCCACGAATGGAATTCCGTCTAAGGCATCTTCACTGTCCGGCACCATGAGCTCTGGTTCATTTGTTTCAAGGTGGGGTTCTGCCACCACATTGGATTTTGCTTTTGTTTCTTCTACTGCAAGCTCTTCCGATTTTGCAACACTTTCAAGCTTGGGTTTTTGTTTATCCAGCATTTCCTGCGTGATTCTTACCAAATTTTGATAAGCTTCCAGCTTAGCTGCTTCCATGTCTGGAGATGGATAGTTTTTCCATTTGTTTTCCATGTTTTGGCCTTTAAGTCCTGCTTGGTAGGCTTCCAAGGTGGAATTGATAGGCTCAAAAATTTTAACAACCAGAATGGATTCTCCAGATTTCATGGTTGTTTCCTTAAATTCGCTGCCAGTTTCTTTCAGCTTGTCCTGGGCTAGAATTTTTGCTTTCTCTTCGTTTTCATCCCGTTGTTTTTGTTTCTCATCTCATATATTTTGCTTATGCTCCTTTTGATTCTTTGAGAAGAAACTTTTGTGTTCTCCGAATAATCAGAGGAATTGTGTTTCTTTTTCTTTGCCTGGGCTCTAGTGATTACCTTGATTGGAACAATCGGTTCGCTCTTTGATGAGGTACTAGGCATCACTTGGACTACGTTAACTGTATTTTCCCTTGTTCAAAAGATTCTTAGGACAATCTTTCAAAAAGTGTCCCCCCTTTTTGCAACATTGTATGCAATAGGCTTCAATTGGTTTGAGGTTTTTGTCAGGCTCTGGACATTCGTTCTTCCAATGGTCATCAACACCACAATTATGACAATTTCTTGTTCTAGGCTTCATCATTGGTCTTCCCATAGGAGGTCTGACACCTTGATTAGCTACATAATACATTGGTGCGAGCTCTGGTGGAGCATAAGTCATGGTTTCCTCCATTGGTGGTGGGTGTGGACTATACCAATCTCCCTCTACCATTACTGTAGATGGACTAGGATCCGCATAGGGTGTAACAGGCACTAATGCTTGTTCATCTATGACTCCTTCTGAGTGCATGTACTTTATAGGCACCACATTATGTCTTGGATAAGGAGGTTGTTGTCCCAACATAGGTTGAGGTCTCTCCATATCCATTTGTGGTCTTTGAACTTGAGCCATATTAGGCTGATATCCGTACATGGGTTGTCCTTGTGGCCTCATGGGCATGTATTGAACATTCCCATCATACTTTGGTCTAAAGTAGCACTCGTGGGTCTCGTGGTTGGTCCATTTTCCCTCGATTGCACACCATTTTTGTGGCCTAATTGGTTGTCCCTGTGGGGATATCCCCTGTCCTTGTCCTATCATAGGTGCTTTTTGCATATTGTTCATCATGTCATTCATCCTTTTTAGCATATCTTCTATGGCTGAGAGTGGTGCCGCAACAGCCGTTCCCACTTGTGCTGGTTTTGTGGATGCAGTCTTCTCGTTTTGGTTATCCTTAGGGACATCCTCTTCATTAAAGATCTCACAATTGTCTCCTAGGTTGATAGCATCAGACACACACGCCTCTAGGGTTGTATGCTTTTTACTATAGAGTATAGCATGAAGTTCTTTGTTTAGCAGTCCCTCCAAAAACAATGAAACAAGTCGCTCCTCTGCAGGTATCTCCATCTCTGGGCATCTGGCAATGTATTGTTTCATTCGAGTTGCACAATCCCTAACAGACTCACCATGTTTCTGTTTGAAGCTATAGATTTGAGCTACCGTATTATGTTTAATCCCCGTTTTAGAACAAGCAGTTACAAATCCTTGAGCTAATGTATTTAAATCCATGATTGACCTTGGTAGAATGTTTTGGAACCATGTCAAAGCTTTTCCTTCTAATGTCATTCCAAACTCCTCGAATTGAGTATGGAAGTCGAATATACGCTCCGCTCTTAGCACTTGCTTGAAGCTTGCTAAGTGGTCATATGGATCCCCTGACCACTGTATTTTCTGACCCATTTTTGGAAATCAGCTGGTCTGACACGTCTATTTGGTTCAACTCCAGGTCTTCTAAGAGTTGGTCCTGTTTTGAGTCCTTCAAACCAGTCTGTCAAAAATAGTGACTCATGTAGCCTTGGACTGGCCTTAGTGTCACCCGTTTTTCTTCGTGATGAGGTGATTTCTGGTTTCTTTACATTACTCTCAGATGATCTCTCACGATGTTCATCTCTTGGAGTGGTTTCTGGTCCTTGACCCAATATCCAATCCCGTATGGAATACCCCTGGTATTTGGTTTGTTCTACCTCCTCAGGAGTCATCATAACAAAGTTGTTGTTATAACAATCTCTAAACAAGTAAGTTGGTAGATCCGCAGATCCCTTATCTTTGATTTTGAAGATATAGATGATTTTCATGGCCGTTAATTGTCTTGGTCTAGCATGAGAAGTCCACAAAAGATCTTTTATGTTTCTATCTTCCCAACAATAGACTCTGATCCTAGGATTTTCAACCTATCCATATTGAGTTCCGTTTCGATCCATGTACATTTTTCCTTGTTTGTTGGCCCTAACTTCTTCTTCAAACTCAATACCATGATCATCAATGCGAATAGCATACTCTTCGTTAGGATCCAAGTAAACTTGGGCTCCATGACGATTAGTCTTGTAAAAACAGAGTATATGCTTGTAGCACATTGTTGTTCCGGTTTCCAAGTGAGTCGAGTAAGAAGACATTTCGAATGTTGAATCTGAAAAAGTGTCCGAGACTTCTTCAAGAATTGTGTGCAAGGAATTGCCTTTATTTACGCTTTCTTCAGTGGATACTCTACTGGTGTTTTCTCCAAATATTCGTTGATTTCCTATAACAAGACCAGATCTAAGGTTCATATAGACTTATGAAGCCCTGGATAGAGTACTCACCTTAGATTGACTTGTAGTCAATTTCCACTTGACTCAATTGCAACTTTCTGTCAAGCCACTGATTCCTCATCTGCAACCTGATTCCTGTACAAAATTTTTCAAATTAGCTATTTTTCTATAAGGACAGTAGAGCTCTTGAGAACTCCAGTGATTGGTCTCTGTATGTCACTTCAATTCGTGCTATGGAAGTCGAAATTTTGACTTTCAGATTCAGCTTAGCAAAATCAAAGGTTTAATCTGCAATCTGTAAACTGAGTGTATCTGTACCAATTTTGATCCAATTGAACCCAAAATTTCCCAGTGGCCTTATTTTATGCTGGTCTAATACTGTATAAGCCCAAAAGTCAAATTTGAAGTCTCTGGATAACAGAAGTAAATAATCGCGATTATTAATTTTTGTCACTTTTTTGCACTTTCTGGATGGGTTTGGCAAGTATACAACTTGTTAAAGCCCTTGGGAAAGTTTCAACAAGTTTGGACAAAATTTGATCAAGTTTACCCACTGTTCCGTGTCCGCAGACTCTGATTTCGAGAATCTGGCTTAAGTCTCACTTTTGTGGTCCAAATTTCACCAAAATTGATTTGTGGGGTCCAATTGATGTGCTTGACCTTGTGGTATACTCAAATTTGCAAAATCACCAAGTTTTGAAGCAAACGTGAATAATCGCGATTATTTACTTTTGATAATTTTTTGCAAATTTTTGTCCCAACTTTGACACAGATCTATTAAGCACCTTATATTAAGGTCACTAGCTAATTTTCATCAAGTTTGGACAATTTTTGGTCAAATGGTCATCAATTATCTGTCTGCAGACTAATTTGCAATTTTTGTCACAATTTTCACTCCAATGATCCAAATCTTACCAAATTTAGTGTGAGGTCCCCACCCCGTCATCTCAAACGACGGTTCTGATGGTAAACCTGGTGGTCACTAGATCTATAGCGGAAGCAAAGAAAGTGGTTTAAGGGATCAACTAGCGAACGAGCTCTCATCACCAAGTGAATTGAGTCGAGCCTACTAACAACGAGATCTAGTTCCACCCCACAGGGGAAAGCGTATCTAGCCAATTATCGGTCCTAAGACTCACCTTCCAGAAGGAGAGAAGTCTCGAGTGCCTTTTTCCCCATTGCTTTCAGAGGCACGTACACTTGGGACTTCACTGCTTTTGGTGCAATGAACAATTCTAGCGTCATATACCATACTATGGGGACAGAGAGTTCCCCGATCAATCGGGACCACCCTTCTCATAGGCATTGCCAACCCGAGCCAAGCCCCCACTTTCCACCCCCACACTCACACTTCTTTGTGTGTCCTAATTACTACCACAATGGTTGTTCAACATATAAGTTCTTTGATTAAGTTCCGATTCACAAGGTTCGTTAGGAGAGCCCTTCAAACAGTTTTACAAAGCGGCACCAAAACAATCTTTCTAGTAAAAATTCACTCAAAACTCATTTCATTAAAAATTCCAATGTTCTGGAGGCACGAAATCCCCCAGCGAGTGTTAACTCCACCCATTGTCACCTAGTTTCCCATACAACTAGACTTGTCCACCGCATAAAAAGCACGACATGGACATCCCACCGCAAAGAACGCAAGTCGTGGGTATCCACCGCAAAGAACGCAAGTCGTGTATAGAGGCCCTAAGCTAGTAACTCTAGCTAGTGCGAAATCTTTGCGAGCCGCCCCCTGTGATCAAGAGGGGGGTCAGTACTAAATCAACATTGGAATTGAAAATGAATTGGCTGAGCTAAATTTTCCCTAGAAAACAATCTTTCCTACTTTAGACAATATATCCCAAAAACATTCTTTCCTACTTGAATTAAAAAAATACACTTAATTTAAATGCCGTGGTCTCCGTTGGATTTCCAACATGTTTGGGGATATGTTTCCTTCCTATCTTATTGAATGCAATTTCAATTAAACAATACTTGAATTGAATTTTGACCTACCTCAACGATCTCCTTGTCGTTACTTCGTAAGATGGCCGGTGCTTGCTCGTCCATGGGAGCTTTCCCCTTCCCGTTAGAGTTGCTCATGCCAGCCTCATGGTCGTGAGATCCACCGAAACGAGTTCTCTTTGTTGGGGCCATTTTATACTTACTACTTTAAATTGAAAAATTCAAAAAAAGAAGAACTAGTGTTCGAGAATATCATGACAACCAAGATGACAAGATTAGTCTCAACGAGCAAATCCTCTTATGCGAGAGGATTAGATTTACTTCAAGACATGGCAATCGTTCATAGCTACATCAAATTTAGGATAACATCTCACTTGTTCTTATGGGAACTGACCCTGGAAATTAATTACTCGGCCTAGATAATTAGCTCTTGCTTAATTAGAGTACTAGAGATGAATTAGGCATAATAATTGCTTCACTAATGCAATGCAGAATTACCATGTGCATAGGTGAGAGAGTTCTCTTTCTAGAGATAACCATAGGGAATTAATTTCTCT
This sequence comes from Adiantum capillus-veneris, assembly GCF_014529385.1. Classification (NCBI taxonomy): domain Eukaryota; kingdom Viridiplantae; phylum Streptophyta; class Polypodiopsida; order Polypodiales; family Pteridaceae; genus Adiantum; species Adiantum capillus-veneris. The sequence continues at coordinate 180,640,783 of NC_140931.1, forward strand.
AATTACACCTTAATCATGTGCAATTTGAATTTAAACTTAGCTAATTGATCATTGTGAAATGATAGATTGAATTTGGTCGTTTAATCACATTGCTAGATGTTGGTTTAATTCCATCACTGTGATGGCTAGTGGGGTTAAATCCTTTCTGCTAATCATGCATTAATTTATGATTAGGAGAGTTTAATTACTTGCATAATTGATAATTGGGATTAAGATTAGGCAATAGGCTAATCATATAGTGAATTAGAGAGTAGATTGGCTAGGATTATGCTTAATATAAGCGGAATTAAGAGAATGATAGAGAGAATTGCAGCATAAGCATGAAAATTAACTTTGATTACCGTAGGTTGGGCTGAATTTTACTTGATTTGCTGATGCAATGGAGTTCTTGAGGCAAGAATTTGGCAGCACTTCCGTCCTTTGATCTTCCTCTAAAAGTTTTGTGTGCCGGCAGCACCTCCCCAATGTATGTGTGTGTAAGAGTGTGTGTGTGTGTGTGTAGTGAGTATGTGTGTGTGAGCATATATGAGTGCTTGTGTGTGTGTGAGCATGTCCTTATATAGTGCTCATCCTCATGCAGGTCGATTTCTACTGCTATATGCATCTGAGTGAGCAACTTAGTCTTGCATGGGAAGTTGAGTGCATGCCCTGCAAGGTGTCCAATTAACTTAGACTAACTGACTCTCACACTCTCTCTCAAGCATGGAAAGCCTCCCACAAGTCCCTAGAGGTGTGAGAGCGCCCTCTAACTGCTAAATCAAGCTCCCAGTGGCCTGGGACTTGTTCCCACACAGCCCCTGAGCCCCGGTGCTCCCTGCACAAACATTAGGAAAATTTAATTTTAACCTAAGACGGGAAATTCAAGTGAGATTTTAATGCTGAAACTTGCTGTACTAAGCTGGAGATAAGGTGCATAATCCCGAGTACCTGCCATATTTAGCAGCCCCCGGTGTTCGAAAATGCATTTTTTCAAATTCGGGGTATGGGTGCAGTTTTGTCGAGACGGTCAGAACTAGACGGGTCGGGTGACCAAAAACTTACTATTTTTGGAAAATTTTCACAGAAACTATTTTATTTCATTTTTGAAAGCTCTATAAGATTCTAAACATCATGGCACCGACAGATTTAGGAAAACTGCCAAAAATAGTAACTTTTTGTAGTAAGGTTATTTTGTGATACAAGGGTGCTCTTTAGCTCGGGGTCAGAGATCTTACATTTAGTTTGTGAAATAATGTATAACTAAGGGTAGAGGGGGTGGTTTGTACTCCCCCTACAACCTCGAATTTGCATGTATCCGTTTGAAATGACTGACCGTGGTAATAGACGCGATAATGGGCGCGGTAATACCTGCGATAATGCCTATCGCCTAAAATAGGGAAGTAGACAGAGTATGCCATGTTTTTGCTGCATACTCTCCGTTCTTGCTCTCCGCCATCAATCCCAAGCTTCCCCCCCCTCCCCTCCCCCACTCCCCCTCTCCCTTCCCTCTCTCTCCTTCTCCAAGATTCCCCTCTCTTCCCCCCCCCTCTCCCTTCCCTCTCTCTCCTTTCTCCAAGCTTCCCAAGTTTTGTCGAACCGGGTTTCGTCCAAGTTTCCGCCATCGTCTTTGGAAGCACAATATCAAAGGGGGTTTTGTCGAAGGTGGTTTTCCGCCATCATCTTTGGAAGCTCAACCTAGCCGTAGATCAGCCGCGCTACAAAGAAAGAGGTAAACACAAAACAAAGCACCTCCCCCCTCTTTCCCTTTTGCTTTCTACTACTACACCACACACACACACACACACACACAAATGAAAAAAAAAAAGAGAATCCATAACATACCTTGTTCATTTGGAAATGGTTGCTTCGCTCGGCTTGTTTGAAAATGGTTGCTTTGCTAAGCTTGTTTGGAAATGATTGCTTTGCTCGGCTTGTTTGGATAGAATGTTAGATAGAAATGTTAAGTTTGCTAGATAGAAATAGAGAGAGAGAGAGATAAATGAAGAGAGAGAGAGAGAGAGAGAGAGAGAGAGAAATTTAAAGAGAGGGAGACAAATGGAGAGAGAGAGGAGAAGGGAAATAGATAGAGAGGGAGAGAAAGAGAAAGAGAGAGAGAATATAGATAAAGAGAGTGAGAGAGAAAGAGGGATAGAGGTAGATAAAGAGAGAGATAATTAATGAGAGGGAGATAAATGGAGAGAGAGAGAGAGATAAAGAGAGAATGATAGAAAGAGGGAGAGAATTAATGAGAGGGAGATAAATCGAGAGAGAGAGAGAGAGAGATAGATAGATAAAGAGAGAATGAGAGAAAGAGAGAATGAGAGAAAGAGGGAGAGATAGAGATAGGGATAGAAATAGAGAGAATGAGGGATAGATAGAGAGAGAAAGAGAAATAGAAAGAGAGATAGAGAGAGAGGGAAAGAGAGAGAAATAGGAAAAGAGAGGGATAGAACAAGAGAGAGAGAGAGAGAGAGAGAGAGAGAGAGAGAGTAGATAGAGAGGGAGAGAAATAAGGAAAGAGAGAGAATAGAGATAGAGGGGGAGAGAGAGAGGTAGTGTACTACGAGAGAGAGAGAGAGAGAGAGAGAGAGAGAGAGAGAGAGAGAGAGAGAGAGAGAGAGAGAGAGAGAGAGAGGAGAGGCAGAGATAGAGAGGGGTAGAAGAAGAGAGGGAATGAGAGAAAGAGAGAGAGTGGGAGAGAAATAGGGAAAGAGAGAGAATAGAGATAGAATGCCAAAAATTCAAAAACGAGCTCCTTCTCTGCGCGGGCCTGTTTCCCTCTCCATCTCCAAGCTCTCTCTCCTTCTCCCTCTCCATCTCCAAGCTCTATTACTCTCTTCATCTCCATCCCCACCATATACAAGCGATCGAGGTCACGACTGTAAGTGCTCGAACTTTCTCTCTTTCTTCTCGTTCTTTTATACGCACACACACACACACACACACATGCACACACACACACATTGCACACACACACACACACAATGCATACACACACATGCACTAACATGCACACACACATTGTACACACACACACACACACACACACACACACACACACACACACACACACACACACACACAATTTTGTGCCAATCACACACTAATGCAAGCATTAGTGTGTGCATGCATTATACATACACTAATCTTTGCATTAGTGTGTGATTGTGTACATATTAGTGTGTTTTCACACACTATTTTGTGCACAATCACACACTAATGCCCGCATTACTGTGTGCATGCGTTACAAGCACACACTAATCTTTGCATTAGTGTGTGTGTGTGTGTGTAAAAGTGTGTGCTTGTGCATGCATTAGTGTGTTTTTACACACACGTGTGCTTGTGCATGCATTAGTGTGTTTTTACACACACACACACACACACTAATGCATGCACGTGTGTGTAAAAGTGTGTGCTTGTGCATGCATTAGTGTGTTTTTACACACACGTGTGCTTGTGCATGCATTAGTGTGTTTTTACACACACACACACACACACACTAATGCATGCATAAGCACACACTAATGCAAAGATTAGTGTGTGCTTGTAACGCATGCACACACTAATGCGGGCATTAGTGTGTGATTGTGCACAAAATAGTGTGTGAAAACACATTAAGCACACACTAATGCTTGCATTAGTGTGTGTGCAAGCATTATACACATGCACTAATGCTTGCATTAGTGTATGATTGTGCACAAATTAATGAATGCTTGCATTAGTGTGTGTGCAAGCATTATACACACACACACTAATGCTTGCATTAGTGTGTGATTGTGCACAAATTAATGTGTTTTCACACACTATTTTGTGCACAATCACACACTAATGCCCGCATTAGTGTGTGCTTGTGCATGCATTAGTGTATGCAAGCATTAGTGTGTGCATGCATTATACACACACACACACACACACACACACACACACACACACACACACTAATGCTTGCATAAGTGTGTGATTGTGTACAAATTAGTGTGTTTTCACACACTAATTTGTGCACAATCATACACTATTGCATAAGTGTGTGATTGTGCACAAATTAGTGTGTTTTCACACACTAATTTGTGCACAATCACACACTAATGCAAGCATTAGTGTGTTTTCACACACTAATGCATGCACAAGAACACACTATTGTGAGCATTGGTGTGTGAAAAAATTGCACACACTAATGCAAGCATTAGTGTGTGCTTGTGCACTAATTAGTGTGTGAAAACACACTAATTCATGCGCACACACACACTAATGCTCGCATTAGTGTGTGTGTGCGCATGAATTAGTGTGTTTTCACACACTAATTAGTGCACAAGCACACACTAATTTGTGCACAAGCACACACTAATGCAAGCATTAGTGTGTGCATGCGTTACAAGCACACACTAACGCTTGCATTAGTGTGTGCTTGGGCATGCATTAGTGTGTTTTCACACTAATGCTTGTCCAAGCACACATTAATGCAAGCATTAGTGTGCATGCGTTACAAGTATACCAAAACATACCTCCATGTGGGTGTGCGATGATGTTGATTGAGACCCCAATGGTCATCGAGAAGCCCAATGGTAGATTAAGGTCCAACACACATACTAGATTAATTTCTTTGCCACACACTAATGCACACACACAATAGATTAATTAGAAGCACACACACACACACACACACACTCTAAATGGATGCAAAAAAAAAAGCACACAAACCATTTCTTAAATAGGAGATAAAAGCAATCCTATGCAATGCAGTGAGGAATCCTATGCAAGGAGGAATCCTATGCAATAAAGAATCTCACTTTAACTAGAATCCAAAGTTAATTAGGGTCCCTTTTTTTTGTGAAATTGTAGGATATGGCATCCTCTTCCACACCTAGCTATCGAACCATAGAGGACTTTCTCGCCGAGGGCCTCTCTTACGAGGATGCTTGTGATTCTTACTACTCGCAGTCTTCCTCCCACCATCCACAATCGTCCTTCGACTTTCGATGGTTCCGAGATGCAGTAGACGACCCCGACTTCGAGAGGGCATACCGCGCCCAGGCAGAGTGGCTATCCTCGTAGCAGAGTCTTCTAGGGCGGTACACACCCGCACAGTTGGCTGCCTATGGGCTCTCACCGCTTGTGACACCGAGTGCCGGCACTCCGATCGTGCAGAGTGTGCCTCCAACAGCGCCTCCCTCCACCTTACCCTCGACTTTCTCGTCACCCACACCTCCCTCCACCTTGCATTCGCAGCGATCTACGCCCGCACCGTCGAGTTATCCGTCGCCTACACCACCTAGCGGTTTGGGCTCGGGCCAGCGCTCTTCGGGTGGCCAAAGCTCTTCCTGTAGTGGTGGCTCACGCTCTGGTCGAGGTAGTGGTTCGTGCTGCTTTGGTGGTGGAGGGGGCAGTGCTACAGATTCACCCCCTCTTACACCCCGACCTCCTCGCTCACCCCTTGGAGCTCCACATGAGGATGAGGACCGGGATGTGCCCGCCCCGGATGCTCGTGGCTACTACTATTATATACATCGAGGGGGGGAGGTGGATCTAGGTTCCTCTTTGAGGAGGAAATTTCGAGGGCACCTTAACTAGCTGATCCACTCGACATACCAAGATTGCTTTAAATATTTCAAAGATCAGGACCCAGCTGACTTGACGTACATTCAGACGACATTGCTCACGCGGTTCCCTAATCCGGAAGTGGAAGAGTTCTCCAGGCAGTGGCTCGAGGAGTACGTCAAGAATTTCTTGAAAAATAAGAAGTCCAGTGTGCGGAGGGTGGCAAAGCAAACATTTGAATCTGAGGGTCACAACTATGGCCCTGGAAATGTTCAAGACGAGGAGCGGGAGAAAGCCCAGGGCAAGCTGGAGGACGAGAGAGTGGCAGGTGCTAGGGCACACACTCGGCAGGTGGAGGCGAGGGCGTAGCAAACGCCCACGCATTACAGCTCGGACGGAAAAGCAGCATGGAAAGATAAATTTGTGAGTGCGCGTATTTTCATTTGAATTGATTTAATTTGTGGTAATAAGGTTAGGTTTGTGATGTTTTTTAATTGATATATAGCAAAATATTACTATGACCCGCCCAAGCCAATAGATCCAGAGATACAGAGAGAGCCACTCCGAATATTAGACATGGTGCTGGCTGTATGAAAACAACAAAATCAATCGCGAAGAATTTGAAAATGCATGTCGTACACTACAGCCTGTAAGTGTGGTTTTTTAAAAAAAATGAGTGCATGCAAAATTATGTATCCATTTGTATTAATTAAAGGTTTTGTTGTTTTTTTCTTTTCCAGAGTCAGGGAGTCCCTCGAGAGGTCCCAGGATCCGAGTAGCTCAATCCTCCGAGTGTTTTTGGGCCCGTGTTCTTTTGGCCACAGTTGTACAGCCCCCATGTATTGCCTATTTGGGCAATTTTGTAATATCCAATATAATTAAACACTTGATTTTGGCCCAAAGTCTTCTTTTGGCCACAGTTGTATAGCCGCCATGCATCGCCTATTTGGGCAATTTTGTAATGAATAGTTTCTCCAATATAATTAAACATTTGATTTTGGCCCAAAGTTTTTGTGCAATGAAATTGTTGTTTTTTAATTTATTAAATGTATAGGAAAAAAAAGGCAAATGACCATTTGGATGGGTCCTACCAAGGACCATCCAAATGGTCATTTGCTTTTTTTAAAAAAATACTCGCGTGTGCGGTAATGCTTGCTGTAACGCACGCGGAAATATAGCCGGGCCAATTACCGTGTGCATTGCTGAAGGACCATTACCGCGAGCATTGACTCTAGCATTACCGCCGCCGAGATTTTTTGACTTGAACTTTTTCTTTGTTTTTGTGCGTCTATCTGAGCGGTAATGTGCTCCAAATGTCATAGTGATTGGTGCCCGTTTGAAATCCATACATAGTGGTCCATTGGCCAGTGGAGAAGCTCCCAAGTCTCAACAAGAAGTACAACATCGGCTTTGCTTGTTAGTTCATCAATAACCCCCGCATTCCATGGGTATCCATTACAATTCCAAAAGCATATTTTCAATTTTAACTCTGTCTCATAGGTCACGCATCCCTATTTGCTTGAGGGACTTGCCTCCTCCTTGGGCATATTTTCTTCATGAGAGATCTCCTTGTTTTTATTATTCTTTTCCTCGTATGCCTTGCGATGCATATTTTGTTGCTTAATAGTGCGATCTTCACATACAAAACATTTTGTATCCCTCAAATAGATACAACTACTATCAAGGATAATCTTTCGCTTGGTCTCATCCGGCATGTTTCATACAATTGGCCGCTCTCCCGAGCGAGAAGCTCCTTGCTTCCCTACTCTATGTGCTCCATAGACTATAACTCCGGACATGCCAAAGTGGGTTTTGAAGAAATCTTCAATAACAATGGCAAGAGAAGGAGGTGTCTCTAGCTTGTCTTTGGGAATTCCATGAATAACAATGTTCTTGGAACATCGCTCCCGTTCCTTCAACTCCTCCACATCCACATTCTCAACATTCTTTGTTTGAGCCATATCTTGCATGAGTGAGGAATTAGAAACCACATTGCTACCACATACATCAGTCCAATACTTGTTTGTGTATACATTTTTCATGTCGCATACATCCCGGCTCATGGTGTCAAATTTCTCCTCTTTCAATACATGGTCATGCTCTACTTTGCTCATCCGCTCCTTCAAAGCATTCAAGTCCACAAGAGAGAGATTACATTCCTTGACTTCCTCTTCAAGTTGCATCAAATGTGTTGTTTGCATCTCAAGTGTCCTCTTGAGATTCTGATTCTCAATCACAAGTATCCTTATTGTGCCATTCTCCATTGCAAGTGCTCGTAAGTCTTCGCCTTGTTTGTTTATGGTCTCTTGCAATGATACCAAGTATGCCATGATCATGGTTTTCGATGTCGTTGGTTGGGTGGTTGTGTTGCTATCTCCACACTTAGGAGATCTTGGATCATTTTCCACAGTGGTTGTGGACCTTGTTGAAGAAGAAGAACCCTTGCGAGTGCCGGAAGACATTGTATGTAAAATAAGAGATGAGAGTCAATTTTCTTGAACCTGTTCACTTTGGAAATGCTATTACAGAAACACCTTCCATAAATTTGATCTTTTTTTTTTCTTTATATCAATGCGTAGAGGGCTTTGTGCTCTTGGATTGAGGCTATAGATCACCCAAATCGGAGTTTGGATGAAGAAGTTATGATCAAAAGAGTGAACTGCTGTCTACTAGGTCAAAAAACGGATGCCTGCTCGGTCAATTTGCAGGGGATGATTCCCTCTAGCTCATTGCTGCTAAGATCCAACCACACAAGATATCTGCAGTTTCCAAGGGTGGGGGGAATGGTGCCTGATAACGAATTATTGCCAAGGTGCAGAAAATTGATTCTTGGCATAAGCCCCAGCTCTGGCAGATGTAACTTGTGAGACAGTTGTTTGAAATAGTTAGCCACTCTAGGCTGCTGCAGTTTGAGAGGATGGGCTATCAAGGCTGGAGATCATAAATTATCTTGTTTTTTCAAACAAAAACCTATCCGGATTTTTGACTCTGGCAAGCTCTCTACCTTTCCAGCTTCCAGCTTTGCCAACAATCCTTATCTGTGTGGCACACCTCTCCCACCATGTTAGGCAGCGTCTCCTCCATCAAACAGTTCCCATACCTCCATGGACAGCTTGTCCTTGAGCCACCATCGGCGATTTAGATCCAAGATTACAATAGTTACTGTTCATGTGGTTGCATCGTTACTCCTTGTTGCAGGTCTTAAGTGTTCATTCCGTATGATTGAAACATAGAAGCACGTGAAAGAGCTAATGCACGATAATTTCATGGACAAGCTACTGATCACTTATATGTCCTCGAGCAGCATATCCCACATATCATATTTAGTAAGAAGAAATCTAGAAAAGTTACATAGCATCAATGTCGCCTTATGCAAAGGTACAGGGCTTTGCAAGATATCCTACAAAGAGCTCGAGGAGGCCACCAAGGGCTTCTGTGAAGAGGCCAGGATAGGTAGTGAAGGAATTTAGCATAGTCTACAAGACCACCTTAGACGATAAAACTGTGGTAGCGGTTAAGAAGCTCATCCATAAGATTGATGAGAAGGGTGAGCCAAGAGATTTCCAGGCAAAGAAAAAAACAATAGGGAAAATGAAGCACCCTAACCTCATCTCTTTGTGGGGTTATTCTCAGACAGACAATGAAAGGTTTCTCATCTATGAGTACATGGAAAATGGTAGCTTGTATAAGTAGCTTCATGGCATGTTAGCAGCAAGCTAACACGGATACCATTTTTTGGAATTCTCTTTGTAAAACACTTATTATTTTGATAAATTGAGAATATTGTAACTCCTATTTTCTCGGATAAACTCTGTATTAATGAGCCTGGGCTACAAGCTTCCAAATTGTATCAGCCTATCATTACCCAGCTTTGGTAGAACTCCAGATTATTAGTTTTGACCACCCAAAAACCTTGGCTAAGGTATAAAAGCCAATTTTTGTAAGTTTTTTATAAGTTTTTGGATAATGAAATACATAGCGTGAGATAACAACGCTCACTCCTCTCCTTCTTGCGCTTCCTACTCCCTCCCCGGTTGTCACATTGCAGTCGTGTTTGTTGCATTGCAGCCGCACATGTAAGAGCTCTACACATTGACATAAGCAGTTCACAGTAATTCGTAGCTTTTGGCGTTGCCAACCCGCGGTTGAATTTCATCATAACTAGGAATTTATACTTTCAAATAAAGAACTAAGCATAGGCGGGGTATTGGGGCATCATTGCTAAGCATTTAGATGCATTCTGGGTCGCAAACAACTAGGTAAAAAATCCACTACTGTTAATAATCGCGATTTTGGAACTTGACTCAAAGTGGGATTTAAGACCATAAGCATGTGTGCTTAGGTCTTATAAACATGTCCTAGAAGTTTCATCACGTTTGGATGTCATCTGATGATGTAACAGATGTGATTTGTTTGCCGATGAGCTATTGGCTTTTGGTGATTTCAATCACTTGAGTGTAGCTTGAGTTAGATGCAAGTTGTTAGTTGTTTTTCAAGAGATTGAAAACCTCTTGTAACCTCTATGCACTAGTCGAATCAGCTTCGTCCCATGGATTGACAATTTAATCGTGGTTCTTGCTAATACTGCAATAAGATGGTGAGGTTAGACATGCGTCCCACATTTGGTGCCGTTGTCGAGTATCGAAGAGACTTAAACTAGGGAAAAACATGAGGGTCTTGTGAAGTTATCCTTTAACTTTCTCTAGGATCACCTAGAGTTCAAAACTTTCTTTTAGAAACCATATAGCTTAAGATTGTTGTCTTTTGCTATGTAGAGGTAGCTTGGAAGTAATCGAACTTGCTGAGTGCCTTTAGGATTGTAGGATTGTAGAAATAGATTAGGATTTTGAGAATGATTGGTAGACGAGACAAGTCTTAAGATCAGTGCTTCGAAAACCATAAAAGACAAGAAAACGAGTGTTTGTGACACTTTCCACAACTCCATTGCATGAGAATCTAGGAGTAGGGTAAGTAGGATCCGAGGTGGATTTCAGAACATTGCTCTCTCTGAAAGAATCAAGTGTGAGTTATTGTTGGAAGTTGCAAAATTTTAGGTCTACGGCTAAAAATAACACGACAAGACTCGAAACCACTCAATCCGACTGGACACTTTGCTTGAAGGTTGTCTGAACTAGTTGGTAAGCTCAAAGACACGTTGAGGTAAAAATTTCAAGAGTTGGGACAAAACTCAAATTATTTACTTTTTCTTGACATTTTAGGCCAAATTAAGTTTTGACTTGATTCATAGGCTTAAAATAGCTCATATAAAGATTGTTTTTGAAAAAATTGCAGAAAAGTGTTCATTCCAAGCCTAAAGTTAATAATCACGATTATTAACTTTGTGTTCCAAATTGACCAAGGTTTATACCATTGACTCATTGCATGTGTACAAACAACTTTTGTAAAGGCCCAAACGATTTGGATCACCAAACTGGCAAAAAGTTGGGTAAAAACTAAAGTTTGTACTGACTTTTTGAATCTTGAGTGTAAATTAGGAAAAAATTTGTCCAAACTTGTTGAAATTTGATTCATAGGTTTATATTGATGTGAAAAACATGTGTACATGCTCGGTTGACCAAAAAGATGCAAAAAGTTGCTAGTAGTAAATAATCGGGATTATTTACATCTGCCCCATTTTTCAATTTTTTTGACCAAGTCAGCATACCACTAGTTTTACCATGTTGTAATGAGCCCACAAACCATATTTGGTAAGATTTGGATCACTGGATTGAAAATTGTGACCAAATTTACAAAGTTAGTCTGCGGACAGAAAATTGAGACCATTTGACCAAAAATTGTCCAAACTTGATGAAACTTGGCTAGTGACCTTAACTTGAGGTGCTTAACAAATCTGTGTCAAATTTGGGGCAAAAAGTTGTAAAAATATAGCTAGAGTAAATAATCACGATTATCTACATCTGCTTCAAAACTTGAGAAATTTGCACATTTGAGTATACCACAAGGTCAAGCATATCAAGTAGACCCCACAAATCAATTTTGGTGAAATTTGGATCACAAAAGTGAGGCTTAAGCGAGATTCTTGAAATCAGAGTCTGTGGACACAAAACAATTGATAAACTTGATCAGATTTTGTCCAAATATGTTGAAACTTGTCAAGGGACTTTAACAAGTTGTATACTTACCAAACCAATCCAAAAAGTGCAAAAAACTAGCAAAAGTAAATAATCACGATTATTTACTACTGCTACCAAGGGACATCAATTTTGACTTACAGTGTTAAACTAGCGTAATACAAAACCACCTGGCAATTTTGGGTTCAATCGGATCAAAACTGGTACATGTTCACTCAGTTTCCATGTTGTAGATTAAACCTTTGATTTTTTGCTAAAGTCGAATCTGAAAGTCAATTTTTGACTCCCATAGCTCGATTTGAAGTGATACACAGAGACCAATCACGAGAGTTAGCAAAAATCTACTGTCTTTATAGAAGAATAGCTAACTTGACCAAATTTGTACAAGAATTAGGTCGCAGACGAGGAATCAGTAGCTTGATAAAAAGTTACAATCGAATCAAGTGGAAATTGATGACAGGTCAATCCAAAGGTGAGCACTCTATCCAAGGCTTCATAAGTCTATATGAACCTTAGATCTGGTCGTGTACTAGGAAATTAGGGCATACTTGGAGAAACCTCCAGTAGAGTATCCACCGAAGACAGTGTGAATCAAGGGCAATTCCTTGCACACAATTCTTGAAGATGTCTCATACACTTTTTCAGATTCAACATCCGAAATATCTTCTTACTCGACTCATTTGGAAACAGGGATGACAATGCGCCATAAGCATATACTCTCTTTTTACAAGACTAACCGTCATGGAGCCCAGGTTTACTTGGACCCTAACAAGAAGTATGCTATTCGCATTGATGACCATGGTATTGAGTTCGAAGAAGAGATTAGGGCAAACAAACAAGGAAAAATGTACATGGACAGAAACGGGACTCAATATGTACAAGTAGAAAACCCTAATGTGATAGAAAAATGGGGGTTAAAAATAAACACCATAATCCCAGATATGTCAGCAAAAGAAGGACCACCAACGAAAAAGTAGATTTGAAGCCATTGAAGCGGCTTAGTATGGATAATCCTAGGATCAGAGTCTATTGGTTGGAAGATAGAAACATAAAAGATCTTCTGTGGACTTCACATGCCAAACTAGGACAAGTAACGACCATGAAGATCATCTGTATCTTCAAGATCAAAGCGGCTTAGAATTCGAGGGATACGATCAAGTAGATTTGAAGTCATTGAAGCGGCTTAGTACGGATAATCCTAGGATCAGAGTCTATTGTTGGGAAGATAGAAACATAAAAGATCTTCTGTGGACTTCGCATGCAAAACCAGGACAACTAACGACCATGAAGATCATCTATATCTTCAAGATCAAAGATAAGGGTCAGCAGACCTACCAACCTACCTGTTTAGAGATTGTTATAACAACAACTTTGTTTTGATGATTCCTGAGGAGGTAGAACAAACCAAATACCAGGGGTATTCCATAAGGGATTGGATATTGCGACAAGGACCAGAAACAATTCCAAAAGATGAACACCGTGAGAGATAATCTTAGAGTAATGTGAAGAAACCAGAAACCACCTCATCACGTAGAAAATCGGGTGACACTAAGGCTAGTCTAGGGCTATATGAGTCACTATTTCCAACAGACTGGTTTGAAGGACTCTGAACAGGACCGCCAACTGCCAGGAGACCGGGAGTTGAACCAAACAGACGCGTTAGACCAACTGATTTTCAAAAATGGGTCAAAAAATACAGTGGATCAGGGGATCCATATGACCACTTAGCAAGTTTTAAGCAAGTGCTAAGAGCAAAACGTATATTCGATTTTCATACTCAATTCGAGGGGTTTGGAATGACATTAGAAGGAAAAGCATTGACATGGTTCCAAAACATTCCACCAAGGTCAATCATGGACTTGAACACATTAGCTCAAGGATTTGTAGCTGCTTGTCCAAAACGGGGATCAAACATAATATGGTAGCTCAAATCTACAGCTTTAAACAGAAACATGGTGAGTTTGTCAGGGATTGTGCAACTCGAATAAAACAATACATTGCCAGATGCCCAGGGCTAGAGATACCTGCCAAAGAATGGCTCGTATCATTGTTTCTAGAGGGACTGCTAAACAAATAACTTCATGCTATACTCTATAGTAAAAAGCATACAACCCTAGAAGAGTGTGTGTCAGATGCTATTGACTTAGGAGATAATTGTGATATTTTTAATGAAGAAGATGTCCCTAAGGATAACCAAAGCAAGAAAACAACATCCACTAAACCAGCACAAGTGGGAACGGCTGCTACAACACCAATTTTAGTCATAGAAGATATGCTCAAAAGGATGAACGACATGATGAACAATATGCAAAAAGCACCTATGAGGGGACCAGGACAAGGGATACCTCAACAGGGACAACCAATTAGGCCACAAAAGCATACAACCCTAGAAGAGTGCATGTCAGATGCTATCGGCTTAGGAGACAATTGTGATATTTTTAATGAAGAAGATGTCCCTAAGGATAACCAAAGCAAGAAAACAACATTCACTAAACCAGCACAAGTGGGAAAGGCTTCTGCAACACCACTTTTAGTCATAGAAGATATGCTCAAAAGAATGAATGACATGATGAACAATATGCAAAAAGCACCTATGAGGGGACCAGGACAAGGGATACCTCAACAAGGACAACCAATTAGGCCACCAAAATGGTGTGCAATTGAGGTTAAATGGACCAACCATGAGACCCATGAGTGCTACTTCAGACCAAAGTATGATGGGAATGTTCAGCACGAGCCCATGAGGCCACAAGGACAACCCATGTACAGATACCAGCCTAATATGGCCCAAGCTCAAAGACCACCAATGGGTTTGGAAAGACCTCAACCTGTGTTGGGACAACAACCTCCGTACCCACGACATAATGCAGTGCCTGTGAAGTACATGCACTCCAAAGGAGTCATAGATGAACAAGCATTAGTGCCTGTTACACCCTATGCTGAGTCTAGTCCATCTACAGTAATGGTAGAAGGAGACTGGTATAATTCACATCCACCACCAATGGAAGAAACCATGACTTATGCTCCACTAGAGCTCGCACCAATGTATTATGTAGCTAATCAAGGTGTCAGACCTCCCATGGTAAGACCCACAATTAAGCCAAGAAGGGGAAACTCTCATAATTGTGGGGCTGATGATCACTGGAAAAATGAATGTCTAGAGCCTGACAAAAACCTCAAACCAGTTGAAGCCTATTGCATACATTGTTGCAAAAAGGGAGGACATGCTAACTAGCATAATGGGTAAGCTTGGTTTATGGTATATGCTAGTTAGCATTCCTGTATGGTGGGTATGGTGTTCAGCATAAATATTCTGCTAGTTAGCATGCCTAGTGATCTTGAGGACTACGCTGGTTAGCACAATATGCATGCTACTTTAACACCTTTTATGCTAGTGTGCTCGCTATGCTATTCAACATAACAAGTGTGATAGCTAACACAATATGTATGCTAGTTAGCATACCTTCTATTCTTCTTAGCACACTTTGTGTGGTTAACCATGACTCATATGTTAAACTACACACTGATTTTGCTTGTTAGCATAGTTAGTATGCTAGTTAGCATACTCAGCTATGCTAACTAGCAATATAGCATGTTAGTAAGCATACTCAGCTAGCTAACTAGCATGCTGAGTATGCTAGTTAGCACAGCTAAGAATGCTAAGTAGCATAACGGGTAAGCTGGTTTATGCTAGTATGCTAGTTAGCATATTCAGCTATGCTAACTAGCATACTCAGCATGCTAGTTAGCATACTCAGCATGCTAACTAGCATGCTCACGAGTATGCTAGTTAGCACAGCTGAGAATGCTAAGTAGCATAACGGGTAAGCTGATTTATGCTAGTTAGCATTCGTAGTGTGCTAGCTATGCTGTTCAACATAATAAGTGTGCTGGTTAGTACAATATGTATGCTAGTTAGCATACCTTCTATTCTTCTTAGCACACATTCATGTGGTTAACAATGACTCATATGCTAAATTACACACTGATTATGCTTGTTAGCATAGCTAGTATGCTAGTTAGCATATTCAGCTATGCTAACTAGCATGCTGATGAGTATACTCAACATGCTAACTAGCATGCTGATGAGTATGCCTCGTATGCTAAACTACACACTGATTGTGCTTGTTAGCACAGCTAGTATGCTAGTTAGCATACTCAGCATGCTAACTAGCATGCTGATGAGTATGCTAGCTAGTATGCTAACTCAGCATGCTAGTTAGCATACTCAGCATGCTGATGAGTATACTCAGCATGCTAACTAGCATGCTGATGAGTATGCCTCGTATGCTACACTACACACTGATTGTGCTTGTTAGCACAGCTAGTATTCTAGTTAGCATACTCAGCTATGCTAGTTAGCATACTCAGCATGCTAACTAGCATGCTATACAATGTTATACCCAGTTACATGCATGTTAGGACCATACCCAGGTACATGCATGTTAGGACCATACAATGTGCTGTATAACACACCAATTTGTTTCTATGGTGGATGTATTAAGTAGCAATGCGTATAGTCCTGTTTGGATTATTTCTCCTAGTAAACATACTGATCAAATATGGATATTGCAGGTTGAGCTATTTCAAAGATTTAAACAAAAACATCCAGATTGCAAGATTGGCATGAGGATGTTTGAGATGTTAAAGCCATTCTTTTTCAGGAGGCTGAAGGATAGGTACACATGCTGTTGCGAATACCATGTGCAGATGACCTTTTTGAAAGACTCACTGAACCACATGCGCTCTCGTGCTTTTGGGCTGCATGATACATGTTGCAACTGTGTATGCAATATCTGTGCTATAGGCAAGAACATTAGCAGATGGCTGCCTGGCTTCACATCACACATTCAAAGGTGTCACACAGATGTGGGAGTCCGTTCTTTGTCCAAAGCCAGCAGATGCAATTTTCCATAGAAGGGAATGCCTGATGGGAGACTGTAAGATATGAGGAGTAAAGAAGTTAGAATTATGTTGCTTAGAAACAGCAAAGCCAGGTAAGAGTATTAATGTGAAAGTATTTGCATATGTAGAAGCAAAAGATAGACATGGAAAAGAAAAGGTCTTTTGCATAAAGAAATGCAGTGCTGGGAGTTTCTTCGACTGTTGCAGACCAAGTTGAAGCTCTTCATCACTCATAACTATGTGGCACGATGGCAAGGAAAACAATTTAAGGATTGTATAATTCACTTTATGGATGATGTCATTGTCTCAGTTGTTGACTTTGCTGAAAATTACGCCTTCAAGGAGCAAAATGAGATTCAGTCAATGCATTGGCACTCTAGTCAAGTAACTATTTTTGTACACATAACGTACTACCGCAAGGTAGGGGAGGTAGTCAAAACAATCAACTTCTTCATATCAAATGATAGGGTCCATGACACACTGTTTGTGCAACATTGCTTCATGCTACACTGTGACTGGTTACAACAAGAGGGTGTCACTTGTAAACAACATTGGGTGTGGTCAGATTGTGCGGCCTCCCAATTTAAGGGAGCCAGTGATTTCTATTTTGTTGCAAGATATGGTGGACTCACAGAGATTGGGATGAGCTGGTTCTTCTTTGGATCAGGTCATGGCAAGGGCGAGCATGATGGTGCAAGAGCAGTGGTGAAAAGAACCTTGACCCATGAACAACTAAAACCTAATGGAGCTATATTGCAGTGTGCAGCAGATGTGGTTTCTTATTGCCAGGCCAACCTATCACATAGAGCACTTGCATCATATCCTTCAAAAGAAAGGAAATGTTCTCATGTGTTCTGGGAGGTTAAAGAGGGAGATGTTAACAGGGAAGTTAAGTGGAATTGTGCCACTGTGGCAAAAACTTGCTCTTTGCATGCTATTCGTGGTCACAACCCGTAGGATCCAACTGCCCTTGCAACAAGAAAGTTGGCATGTTTCTGTGATGCATGCATGAACGGAAGGTGGAATCTCTGCATCAATAAAGCTCACGTGGAGGCTTGGGATTATCAGATTCTATAGCCATTACTTGAGCAAACAGATGAAGTTTCGACAGAGGAAGTCGTTGGCTATGATGAATTCATATACAAAGGTCATCATGATGTGTTGAGTAGCGCTCTATGTTCTGGAGACACATTTGCTGTAAATCCAGATGCTTTAACCAATGCTGAAGATGTGGATTTCTATCTGGTCAAGTGTGTTGCAGAAAAGGAGAAGGTGGAGAAGGGGTACATTGATGAATGGAGCAATGTAATTGACAGAGGCTCATATGTTGTGCAAGGACTGTATTACAAGCAATTGGATGCATACACCTTCAAGCTAAACCACAAGCAGCCTATCGTCCACCTACTTTCACATCTGGTGCGATGTATCAAAATACCCATGGAGCACGTCCCAAGGAGAAGGCAGGTGTACACAATCACTCCAGAAAGCTATGAAGCAATCTGTAATAGCATGCCCTTCAGCGTTTAAGTTATATCCACTGGATTTTCTATATACCACTTTGCTGTAAGGGTATGCAGTTTTATTATAAAGTTGGTCAGCATGCTAACTATCAAACTGTTTACATCTTGTGTCAGCATGCTAACTATCAAACTGTTTACATTAATTGCCAGCATCAAATTATTCACATAGGGTTCAATTTTACAATGACAGTCACTGCCCCAAAAACCCTTAAGGCCTCCTCGGAGGGCGCTTGTAGTGACCGGGCTGTCCTCGCTGTTTGTCTTCTTCCTGCTGCCTCTTTTCTTTTCTCTCTGCTTCCTCCTCTGCTTCTAGGTTGGCACTATGCTGCTCACTTTCTCTTCTTTCCCTCTCCAACTTTTCTTTCTCTCTTTCTGCTTCTAGGTCAGCTTCTCGCTGTTTGGGATGAATTTCTTCCAGTCTTTTAGCCTCTATATCCCTCTTTTGAATGTCAAGCAAACGTTTGACGACTGCATCAGAAAACTCATCTCAGCCTGTCTCAAACACATTATCAGCAACATATGCTTTCCGATCATCCGTTTGCAGCCAAAGAAAAAGCCAGGACTTCAAAGTTTCTATAAGGAACTTTTCCCTCTGCTCAGCACTTTGGTGCTCTAGATTGGGAGTAACAAGCCAAGTTTGTGGTGGGTTCTGAAACACTTTGTAGAAGCTATTATTGATTATAAGTGTTTTTTGGGCATTGTACCCCGGAGTGTGTTTCCAGAACAAGGATAAGTCTTTCATAAACACAGGTTTTCTCTGGATCTGCCAGGATTGCTTTGTAGAGTGCGCTTGAGCAAAAAACCCAGTAATATTTGGCACCACCTGCTCTTTAAAAACAGTACGGCAAATACTCATGACTTTACTATGGAGGCTTGTGATCCATATAAACACATTAAAGAACTGCAGGCACCAGTCCAAAAAAAAAAGGCTGTCCTTGCGATAGAACACCTGCTTATCAAGTACATCGTATTTCAACATTTCATCTGCATATGCCGGGGTATTTTCACCAAAGCAAGGCTCTACCACTGCCACCAAAAGACCGTTCAGGTCCAGCACCAGAGCCCTTTTTTCATCACATAAACGCTTAGGCACCCATATTAGGTATGGTAGAGGATACCATCAAGCAAAAATAACCGACCCACTTGGGTGCACATAATTTAGGCGCTCAATAATACTACGGGCAAGATGTGAATATCGTTCAAGGCGTTTTTCAATCTCCATTTTCTGTCTCCTTAACTACCTGGCTTTGTGGATTCGCCATCTCCATAATTTCTGCCATTGCATGGCCGCAGTTGCATCAGGCATGACGATTAATGCCTGTTTCTCTTCCTCTGTAGGGAAACCGCGATACGAAATGAACAAGTTTAGAAAAGAAAAACCGCAAAAATTATAATGAACTATTACAATGAACTGCTGCTAAGATTTACATTGCACAAAAATACATTTTCATTGGAAAACAAAATGCATGTCAGTTACAATACGCATTTGGGTTTCAAAATGGTCTAGCATATATAGTGAAGGGCACAACCGGGTAGGGAGCAATAAGTCTTAACACAATTTTTTGCAAGCTCTTGAGCGGGTGGCTTTCTTTTCACCTTTGGAGCTTTCAGCCTTGTCCGAACCACAGGCTGTGCTTGCAATGTCTTCGGGTACCTCTTCAAGGCCAACTTTTCTTTTCAGCTGAGATTTACGCAAAAAACCCTCGAGAGGGCTGTTGTCACCAACTTCTTGCTCATCTTCTATGTTGTCATTCTTCAAAGTTTCCCCTGAGCCACTAGCCACTGTCTGCTGAGAAGGTTCTGCTTTGTCAGTTGCAGCAGGCATCGCTAGCACAGGAGGCACACGAGGAGCCATGACAAAAAATCATCTTCTTTTTCATCTTCTGAGTTCCTACTCACATCACCGCCTTCCTCTGTTGTTTTCATGCTTTCATTTGGCAGCTGCTGCTGGGAGCCCTCATCCACCCCTCCACTCCTTGCATCCAACTCAACACCCTTCTCCATCGAAGGGTTCTCACATGTATCCAGCTCATCACTCTCCTCGATCGAAAGGTCCTCCATTACATCCTTTCCCTTGCCCTTCGTGTCATGCACACTCCCCACATCACGGAGGGACTGACACAGGCCTGCAACAAAAAACATGGATTAAGACTCATATAAGCATGTCATGTATGCTAGAAAATGTTTGATATGCTGTGACTATGTGTGCGGCCTGGCATACATTGGAATCCATTATGCTGACAAGCCCAGTATGCTAATTCGAATTGCTGAGTCTGCTAACTAGCATATCCAATATGCTAGTTTGCATCTGGAGATGGTAGCTTACTTACTAGATTTGCCATTATGACAAACTTACTCTAGTCTGTACACTGAGCACAAGTATGCTAATTAGCATACTAGATATGCTAATTAGCATACCGGGTATGCTAATGTACTGGGTATGCTAATTAGCATACCCAGTATGCTAATTAGCATATCCAATATGCTAATAAGCATATCCAGTATGCTAATCAGCATATCCAGTATGCTAATCAGCATACTCAGTACGTGAATCAGCATACCCAGTATGCTAATGAGCATTCCCACTATGCTAATGAGCATTCCCACTATGCTAATTAGCATACACAGTATGCTATTTAGCATATCTAGTATGCTAATTAGCATATCCAATATGCTAATCAGCATACCCAATACGCTAATCAACATACCCAGTATGCTAATCAGCATATACAGTTTGCTAGTTAGCATTTAGATATGGTAGTTAACTTACTAGATATGCTAATATGCCAAACTTACTCTAATCTGTACACTGAGCACAGGGTATGCTAATTAGCATATCCAGTTAACACACTCAATATTCTAACTGGGTATGCTAATTAGCATACCCAGTATGCTAATTAGCATATCTAGTATGCTAATTAGCATATCTTGTGTTCTAATTAGCATATCAAGTATGCTAATTAGCATATCCAGTATGCTAATCAGCATACCCAATACGCTAATTGGCATATCCAGTATGCTAATTAGCATACAAGATATGCTAATTAGCATATCCAGTTAACACACTCAATATTCTAATTAACACACTGGGTATGCTAATTAGCACACCTTGTACAATCTTACCAGATGTTGGTGTGATTGGATGTCTTTGCCCTGTGGGTTTCCAACACCATTCTTGTGGTATCCTTTGCTGGCAGGTCACAACTCTACATTTTGTCGACAAGGAGTATGCGGCTGCAAAGCAGAGAAAGTGGTAGCTATGCCCACAGGGCATCTTGACCGTGGCATTGGTTCCCTTTACTTCAAGTGGCAAACTGCAGCCACTGCACGGGTTGATCATCCTCCCATCGCATACCCCTTCTATACTTTCTATAAAAGTGCGCATAGCCATATTACACAGGGCAGTGGGAATGGAGGAGCCTTGTAGCATCTTGCTCATGTGCATTAGGAGCTGCAGTTGACCTTCACATGCATTCACTTTTGCTTCCATAACCTCCACATTAATCTGCACACCAAAAAAAAGAGGAGCATGGTAAGTACATAGGTTTGTTGTGCACATATTCCAATCATACGGTAGAAGCATAAAAGTCACTCACTTACACGCTGACAAGTTGAGCCAGCAGCAAGAGTGTCCTCACTGTCAGGAAATGGCAAACCTTCCAATGTCTCTATTTTTACTTTACACTCTATTTCCCTCTTTGCATCCACGTTGTCGCTCTGTAGTAACCTCTGTAATTCATTTTTAGCGTCGTGAAGCTTTTGTCTCATAGCAAGCACAATTGGGGTGACCCTAGCATTGCTTTCTTGGACAACCCTCGCAGCTTCAAAGTTTGATTTTGCAGTTAGAAGATGTTCTTTAGCATCTTGCAGTTGTTTGCTGAGAATTTTAGAGGCAGCCTTTATGTGCTGCAAATTCTCAATGCCAAAAAATGACAGGCTTTCAGCCTGATGGTGAGTGTTGTGGCGAGAGATGGGTGTCTCCTTGGTATCCTCCTTCATTTCAGCTTGCGCCTCCTCGATGTTTTGACATACATTGCGCATCCTCCACTTTTTGACATGGGCCTCGTAGTACCCTTTCTCTCGGAGGTCCCGCAAATGATGGACAGCGAATTCAGCCCAATTGAATTGCATGGCTGAGCTACTTGCAATTGCCGCTGGGCTGAATTCTTTTACAAACCCCTTGGTGAATGCAGAGTTGATCTCCATGTTTGTTGGGGGCTTCTGGTACACCTTGTAATGCAGCTGCATCACCTGGTCGAACATATCAGTACGCAAACAACTGCATTTAATGCGATAGTGACTACGATTCTTTGACTCTCTGAAAACACTGAACCACTCCACATCACTGATCTGATCCCACCTCACTAGTTTGGGGTTGGCACTAGCCAGGGAGAGGCCATGAACATCATTGAACTCTTCTGCTGTAATATAGAACTTGCTCTGTACTGGGACTGTAAACTTTGGAGCTTTCCATCGGCCTGCACACCCCCAATGTCATAAGATTAGCAGTAGGAAAGTGCAGTATTGAGCACTTCCTTCCAATTTCAAGGTTCAAATCAAACATTGGTTTGTGCTTCTTGAGGTAGACTTCGACTTGAGCGATTGTATTTCAAGTGACTATTCACAAGATGTCCTACTGCTAAAGCTGACATCAAGGGACAATTCTCCAGCCAAGACAGCACCACCAACTATCCTCGCAAATCATAATGAGGTAGAGAGAGAGAGAGAGAGAGAGAGAGAGAGAGAGAGAGAGAGAGAGAGAGAGAGAGAGAGAGAGAGAGAGAGAGAGAGAGAGAGAGAGAGAGAGAGAGAGAGAGAGAGAGAGAACCTGAGTCATCCTTCCCCTTTGTATGCAAGGTCTTTGCCATTGGGGATGCTGGGGAATTAGAGAGCTTCACCCTTTTTCGGGGCGGAGAAGAAGCAGCAGAAAGTTCAGGCCTCGACTTTGTTTGTGGTTCTCTCTTACCTCTGGCCCCTGCGCCCCTCTTACCTCTGGCCCCTGCGTCCCGCTTCTCTCCATGCATGTTGACTTCCCCACTCCTCTTCTCTCCACGCATTTTGACTGCCCCACTCCCCTCAGAGTAACACTACGTAAATGGTCAGGAAAGTGGATTCAGGGTGGTCTCTCTATTTTGAAATATTTGATGGATTCCCACACGTTTGAAAAGTTACACTCTCATTATGCTTACAAGATATGCTTGTTGCCACATGATAACTAGCACAAAAAGCATGACAAGTTAACATGCTTACACCCTTTTACTTTTAAAAGAAAAATGCTTTGTTGAGCTAGATTTGAATTAACCATAGAAAATTACAAATAGCCCTGGCATATCCTTTGCACAGGGTTTTGAGATAATTACATCATAGCCGTAGAGCCCAAACACCACCAACGTCTCTTGCTTACAACTACTCTTTCTCGATTAGCTTGCTAATTTGATTCCTTCTAGTTTGAATGATTTTCCACCAACAACCTTTCAACACCTGTTCTATGTGAAGAGGCTCAGACTTATTCTAAACGAGCTGCTCATTTTTGGATTGCTAGAGTACTCTCAAAGCTATTGCTCTTCCTATACAGATTTTTGTCAGAAGGTCCTCAATAAGGTAATTCTAGCACATAAGGTAATTTTTTTTTAAAAAAAATGCTCTATTGAGCTTGACTTGAATTAACAATAAAGAGCCTTTTCTCTTTTACTTTGATTCAAGGCCAGCTTTATTGTTGGCCTCCATGTCTTCTACTCAAAAACCGCCTTCTCTCTCCCTTCCCATCGTTCTCTGTTTGGCATGCAGCCTTCACCCTCGCGAGTAGCCATCTCCAATTTTTCCTTGCGTCACATGAGGAGAGAGAGAGAGAGAGAGAGAGAGAGAGAGAGAGAGAGAGAGAGAGAGAGAGAGAGAGAGAGAGAGAGAGAGAGAGAGAGAGAGAGAGAGAGAGAGAGAGAGAGAGAGAGAGAGAGAGACGTTGGCCTTCAACTTAAACTTCAAACGTCACCACCATAGTAGAATTTTCTTTTGACAGGCAATTTTCCAAGTCCCCTTTCATATGCTTCGTGTAATGCGATCAACTTACATAATTTTCCATATATAATGTAAATTTAAGGGTACAAACACGAAAAATGACAGACATTTTCAAGATTCTAGCATGTCAAATGACAGGAGGTTCTTTTGAAGTACCTATTTTGACAAGCAAAATAGCCCTTGACAGGAAAAATAGGTGTCAATTTTAGGCCCCCAGGTCTTGACGTTCTCAAAAAGAGAGGCGAAACCGGGTTTGCAAAAAAAATATAAACACGCATTAGGAGAAAGTTGGACTCACTTTTGGGCCTGGTAAGAAGTTCCACGTCGGCTTAGAGAGAGAAAATGAAAATGTTAAACTGTGCATTTATCTGATACTTTTTATCTTTATCATTCTTATCCTTCATTCTCTTGTCAAGAATCCAACTAACCATATGACTAATGATTTGAAATGCCAATTTACAAGCGTTCCCTCCAGAAACATAAGCCGCACGAACTCTATCAACTCTAAACATGAGAATATGGTCTTCCCTCCCAAAACTTGAGATATTTCATGAGTTTCGAGTGTCTGTCTTTTTCTCTATCAACTCTAGGAATGGAGAATGTTTCTTTTTATGATGAAAACACCAATGTGAACTTGCAATCCTCAGTCCCTTCATCTTTAACACTTACCCAAAGAAAGAATACACATCATCTTCATGTTGATGTATTGCAAGATTATGCACTATTGCAGAAATGTAGGAGGGAGTCTTTCTTATCTCAACGGGAGAAAGAACTAAGGATAAACAAGGAACATCATTTGGATTTGTGGACCGATGGGTCTATTTATCGAAAGGATCCTATGAAAAATGCGCCACCTCCATTTGCTAATATCACTAACCTCTTACTTTCACACGCGATGGCAAGGATCGGCTATTGGGATACACAGAACATTTGGAAATGAGAGGATTGAATGTAGAAAGGCAAAGAAACTTCTTGGCGATGGAAAACATGCACCTGAAGAAACTTAATGAAGCATGCTCTCAAAAGACTTCATCAAACAAAGAGACAATCCAAGGCCTTGAGAAGAAGAACACAAGTTTGCGAGAGAAAGACACCATGCTTGGTAGTCGGAAAAGAAAACGAGATCTGTGCAACATTGAGAACATGAAGATTGGTAGTGGTGGCCTGAAAAAATGAATACAAGCTTTAAGGAACTCAAAGTTTGTTTCTGCGTTTGTATCTTCAATGTGCTTCACTAAGAAATGGATACACTTTCCTATACATGATCATAACGCATGGTTCTTTTTTGGCAGGTCTTTACTGCATCCAAACTTGAACAGTGCAGGCCTCAATGCTGGAGTGCATTACAGCCATCTAGTTCCAAAAGAAGTAGTTGAAGAGATGACAACTCAGAAAAAAATTTGTAAGTTGAAAGGGAGGCTCCTTACCTCCTTCATGGACGAGAATCAGTTGGAACCAATGGAAGTGCAAGCAATACTTGATGAGAGGGCATCTCGCAGATGGGATACATGGCACTCTTCAAAGCATTAGCTAAAAAGTCTCAAAATAAACTACAGAGAGGATCATTGCTGCCAAATCCATCACATGTAAAGGCTGCTCACCGGCACGTAAATGATGGGGTGTTTGAGAAACTTGGGTCACCATTCCATATTGAAGCAACGTTCTTAGGCAAGGGTGGCAGAGAGGTATAGTTTAACGAGCACAACAACCTCTTCGTTGATCTTGAAGCATTGCAAAGGTATGCAGGTCACTTCTTTGACATCAGTCGAGAGGAGTGCGGTGGGGTTCTCAAGTTTGTTTTGAAGCTCAACGAGTGCGAGGTTCTGAAGAACAAGAAGCTGGAGAGAGTCACCATTACCCTCATGAACAGAGATCTGGATCTATCAATAACAAAAGAGGATCCATGATACTTCAGTGTGCAATCCAAGAACAACATTCTAAGTCTAGGATCATTTCAGGTATACTTCATTCACTCTATAATAACAAAAAAATATTGATTATTTGGTTGTTGATTTTGTGTTTTCGTTTTTCACCTCCTGCAGGTTGATAAGGAAAATTTTGAAATCCTCGATTGGGTTTTTAGTCAAACCCTAATTCCTTCTATCATCAGTGAACAAAGAAGCGGAGTCGTTCTTTCAGTGGAAGGATTTGGTGACTATACACTGGAATGAAACATGGCAAGTGACTTAAAGACTCTTAAGTGTATGTACAACATAACACACGGAGAAGCTGTGGCGAATCCATGCTTATATTGTATGACTGATGCACCATCTCTTGAGAGTGTGCAATGGAATAGAGCTCCCAAAATACATCTTCAAGATAAAACTTTTAGGCCAGTGCCTAATATTCCTTTGAGTAGAGTTCACGTCTGTACACTTCATGCACTCTGTTGAATAATTGAAAAGGTGTCTCATTTGTACATATGTTTTGCATGGACATTAAAGCCAGAGAGTGAGTAAAAAAGAGTGATCAAAGCATTAGAGGGAGTGCTCTTAGACATTGGTTTGCATGGAGGCAATGTCAAAATCAAAGAGGACCCTAAGATGTCTCAAAGTCATTACAAGGTACCTAGGAAAGCATCAATAGGCGGCGTGAAGGCCAGAAGGTTTCTTGGGTTTAGCCTCAAAGATTCAGATAGAGAAGAAAAGAGAAACCTGTTCAACAAATGGAAACAGTTACATAAAGTGGTTAAAGACAATACTGGTGGTGGGGCAATCCAAAATCACAAGGCGAACTTGTGGAAATCACTAGATAAAATTTTCCACTACATTGAGTAGCATTCTTGGGACCAAAGTAAGCTCACATCATTTCAAGCAGCCTTGATGGATTGGAAGAAGGCTTACCTTACAGGGTGGGGTGGGCAACATATCATACATTACATGGTGGGTTAGCATTCTACGTATACAAAACAAAATTTTAAATTGTACTCTACTGACCATTTTGTTTTATTTCAATGCAGCACATATTGTTCAACCATGGTCCATATTTTGCCAAGACATACGGATCACTATCAATATGGTCCACAAAAGGTATGGAAAAAACCCACTACATGACAAGAACATGTTATTTTAAGCACACTAGACGTGGAGGAGGAAAGGATAAGGCCAATAGCCTATTAGAGTTACACCAATGGACTTAAAGATGACTAATTCATAGAGTAAGGCAGAAGGAGCTTCTTAAGAGTTCAAAAATTACACGATCTTTACAACACATCTGCAAAGAGACGAATCAGATGGCTTGGGGAAATTCAAATGCGGGGAGCACCATGCGAGGTGGCAATAGTCACGAGTCAAGAGCGGGAGAAGATGGACCTGAGGGAGAAGATTGACCTCAGCCCGTTGTTTTTATCCTCTTCATGCACCTCCTTTCTTCCTCACTTTGTACCTCTTTGATGTGCAAGCTCTATAGACGAGCTCATTCCTCTGTTGATGGCACCATCCCCACGGGCATCAGGCGTCTTATTTCCTTAAAAAACAACCACTTGTTGTATGGATCTAAGATCTCCGGGTCGTCAACCCCTGCAGCCAGAGCCTGAGCTGTGTAGGACATGAAATAGGGGGCTCTGAGTGCTTGGCACCCATACCCAATGCCAAAGACGCGTAGAGCAAACTGTTTCTCAATCAGCATTAGTCTTTCTGCGTTTAGTGGGAGGGGGTGCCCACCACACAATCTTGTAATAACTTTCATTGCAAATAGTGGGAAATTTGCATTGTCCTCGGAGTATTCCTTGTGGTATATGATGATCTACAAAAAAATAGTAAAGCATTTCTGGGCCGTTGTTAGACAAGGGGAACTAGAACCTAGGAGTCCACCTCCCAACCACCCACTATATAGCATGGCCCCTGGCCCTTTGCCCTAGTTGGACTCCCTTTCCACACTGCCTAGCCTGGCCTTGCCCTTGTCTAGTCTGGCCTTGCAGGTGTCCCGACATTACTCCCCCCTTAAGAAGAGTTTTCGTCCTCAAAAAACAAAGTGGGAAACTTCATCTTAAGAACACTAATGTTTTCCCAAGTGGCACCTTCCTCAGGTCGATCTTTCCACTTGATTAAGGCTTGTTGACATACATGATGACGCGTACATAACTCATGATAATCGAGAACACATTCAGGTTCATGCGGTAAGGTAGGAGGTTCAATGAAATCTACCAAAATTTGTTGGTCAATGACCTTGTCGTCCCCATGTAACCGCTGACGTAAATGGCTTACATGAAACACCGGATGAATACGAGAATGTGTAGGTAGCAATAATTTGTAGGCACAATCACCTACTCGCTTGAGTATTTTGAAAGGCCTACAATATCGGGGAGATAATTTAGGTGTTGGCCCAGTTTTCAAACTTTTGGAATGTTTTGGCACAGGTAAAAATACTTCCTCCCCTTCCTCGAAGGTAACTTGCCGACGTTTCTCATCAGCATACTTCTTATACCGATCCTGCACTTGTCGGACATTCTGACGAGTGAGTTTCAGCATATCCATGTGGTCTTGGAGAAAATCCTTAACCTGTTGAAGCTTTTTGGTTGCCAACCCCACTGTAACAGATGAGCTAGGTTGAAACCCATACATGAGCATGAAAGGGCTAAATCCAGTTGTGGCATGCTTAGCACTATTGTAGGCAAACTCGAGAACAGGTAAGTATTCTTCCCAGTCTGACTGTTTTTGGCTGACGTATGCTCTTAGCATATCCTCTAGCACTTGATTAACTCATTCAGTCTGACCATCTGTTTTTGGATGATCGGATGTACTGAGGTTCAATTGTGTACTCAATCGTTTAAACACAGCCCTCCAAAAGTGACTGTTATACTTGAGATCACGATCACTGACAATGTTACTTGGAAAACCATACAGCTTGTATAGATTGTCCACAAATAACTTGGCTAATTTTGGTGTCTTAACCGTTGATTTGGTTGGAAAAAACTTACATAGTTTAGTCAACCTGTCTACGACACCCATACCGAGTCATGACCTTGTACAGTGGTTGGTAAACCCACAATAAAGTCTATTGAGATACTTTCTTATTTTCCATTGTGAATCTCCAAAGGACGTAAGAGTCCTCCTACTTTCAGGCGCTCTGCTTTGTTAACTTGACATTTTTGGCAATGCAAGACATAAGCTTGAACAAAGCCATGTATACCTGACCAATAAAACTGTCGTCGTATGAGAGCATAAGTTTTTCTAATACCCGGGTGCCCTGCACTTGGACTATCATGACATTCATAAAGAATTTGGCGCCGTCTGTGTCGGTCGGTACACAAACTCTCCCCTTATGGAGTAGGTACCCATTGTCGATGGTGAAATGCTTCCATCGCTGTAGTTCATCACTTGATAGAGGAGAACTAGGTGTGGAGGTTAACGTTACACTACCATCATTCGAGTGAGAAGGATCCCTCATTTGAACATGGCTCCATACTTTTGAATATGCTTCATCATCCTCATATTTGCCTTTGAGAGAATCCAAAAATTCACTACGAAGTTTTGTGAACAAGAGAGAATTGATCTCCGGCATACGACTTAGAGCGTCAGTGACCACATTGTATCGATCTTTATGATACCTGAGATTGGCGTCATATTCCTGAAGAATCTCGGCCCACCTGGCTTTCCGACCCTTCAAATCCGTTTGTTATGTAAACCATTTGATGCTTTCATGGTCAACCACAATCTCAAAATGAGCACAATACAGATAATGCCGCCATGTTTTTAAGGCAGACACTATTGCATAGAGTTTACGCTCATAAGCAGAGTAGTTCTGCTGAGCTGCATCAAGCTTCTTGCTTTCAATTGCAATTGGCCGTCTGTCTTGTAACAGGACTGCTCCAATAGCACGATCACTGGCATCCGTTTCCAAAACAAATGGTTTCAAAGGATCTACAATAGCTAGTATGGGAGTTGTAGCTAATGCATCCTTGAGTGTATTGAACTATGCTGTTGAATGGGTCCCCACTGAAAAGCTTTGCCTTTGACTTTTAGTCGATCCGTCATGGGAACAACAATATTAGCATAGTTTTTAACGAACCTTCCCAAAAAAATATGTAACTCTTCTAGATTTTTAGGAGAAGGCCATTGCCGGATTGTATCCACTTTGGATTGATCCATATATAGCCCATTAGCTAAAATAACATGCCCTAGATAGTGAATTTCTTATTTCAAAAAATCACACTTAGATTCCTTGGCATATAATTTGTTTGTTCGTAACAACTCAAACACCTGCTTGAGATGTTGTAAATGTTCTTCTTCAGAAGCACTGTAGACTAGAATGTCATCGAGGAAAACGATGACAAATTTTCCCAAGTACGGCTTCAAGACACTATCCATAAGTGTCATGAATGTTGCGGGCGCATTGATTAACCCAAAGGGCATCACCAAGAACTCATAGTGTCCAAACCTTGTTCAGAATGCAGTTTTGGGTATATCAGCAAGTCGAATATGGACTTGGTGATAACCTGACCGCAATTCTATTTTTGTGAAAATGCAAGCATGAGTGAGTTTGTCGAACAACTCATCCACTCGGGGCAATGGGTACTTGTTTTTAACCTTAACCGCATTTAAGCCACGGTAGTCTACGCACATGCGCATACTGTCGTCTTTTTTCTTCACTAATAGGATAGGAGAAGCCCATGGTGAAGAACTGGGTTGTATAAACCCTCTTCTAAGGTAGTTAGAAAGCTGACATTCCACCTCAACAGCTTCAGAATAACTCATACGGTAGGGCGGTTTACTGACAGGTTTACAGCCTGCAACCACATCGATGCTATGTTGCACTGATCGTGTCGGCGATAATCCTGGTGGCAAATCATTAGGAAAAAAATCTTGAAATTCATTTAGTAATTTCTGTAACTCACTAGCAACATTTGCTTGTTTGGAAGTAGCCATTGGTGGAAGAGATGAGAGAGAAGCATGCGACGTTGATGAACGTTCAACAGATTCAATGTTAGAGAGAAAATGAGACAGTGAGTAACACAAGAAAACTTGATCTATTTCATAATAAAAAACGAGTTGCATAAGCTCAGCTGTACAAATCAATGGTGAAGAAGGTACATTCTTCTCTCCTAACAACAACAGATGTGCTCCATGGGATTCAAACATCAAGCTGTTGTGCTCATAGCTACGCTTCAGTGATGGTTCTAGGCTATGCAACCACTCCCTACCAAGGACCACATCTACCCTTTCCATGTTCATAACCTGAAAATCCAAGCATGTGGAGTAACCTTGTACTTCGAACGGAACAACTCGATATTGAGTATCCCAAATTTCAGTATCATGTCCATTCATCATTGCTACCTTGTAGTGGTGGGTACTCCGAGTTTGAGGCAATTTGAGTTTTTTTACCAATCCATAATTGATGAAATTGTGAGTAGCACCGTTATCTACCAAGATGCGCACCTTGTGGACTTGCAGAGGTCCGTGCATATGTACTAACTCATGTGGTCCAAAGGTTTGTTGCCACATGGAAGCTGTGAGACAACATTCATGTACCACCTCGGTGTGTGTTACTTCCACTCTAGAGAATCGTGAGGAAGACTCAAGATGTAGCAGATGCACCGTGTGCACTACTTTCTCCTTGCCATGAGCAGCAGATTTCCCCTTGGGAAATCCTTTTTTCCATAACCTCTTCCTTAACATTGAAAACATAATTTCTCTTTCTTAGATTTATCAAAGTCCTCAGGAGAGAGAGGACCTTTGGACCCCTTGGGTTTTTTAGATGCTTCTGAATTGGCTACTATAAATTTCCTTTTATTGTGCCCATACTGAGCGTGTGTATTACCATGTGTATTAGCAGGCACATGAATATTATGTGCTTTCTTTTCATTCGGATCATCGTGAATATGTGCTTTCACTATGGTTTCCTCAAGTGTTTTAGGGTCTTGGGTCTTGACGTATTTCTTAAGCTTTGGTGTCAGACCACGTATAAAACCCCGTACTTGTTGAAAGTTATCTAAGACTTCTAGCTTGAGGATAACATCCCGATAGTGAGATATATATTCAAGCAATGATAGGTATTGGCACATGGAACAAGTGTCCCAAGCCGTCCAATTATGATCTGCCTCATTTGTAGAGGCAAAAACTCTTTGCAAAACATAGCTTCAAAAGCTACCAAACTCTATGGTATGATATTCTTCTCCTTGAGAGACATCACCA
Organism: Adiantum capillus-veneris; assembly: GCF_014529385.1. Taxonomy (NCBI): domain Eukaryota; kingdom Viridiplantae; phylum Streptophyta; class Polypodiopsida; order Polypodiales; family Pteridaceae; genus Adiantum; species Adiantum capillus-veneris. The sequence goes on from NC_140931.1 coordinate 180,672,961, forward strand.
TTTGTAGGCCTTGACATCCATAGTTAAGCTCGTTTGCAGAGCTCTGACTGCATCCCGAGTACGCCGTCAGGCGGGAATTCCATCCCACTTGTTGAGAAAAATATTCACTGCATCCTTATTGCGGTCTCAGTCTTCTCCCTTCAAAATCGGTGGTTTGGTGTTTTTCAACAACTCATCCACCTCTTTTGCAGTGAGAGTGTGCAAAGTATCAGCAGTTGGGCCTTGCCCTGGATTAGAAGGGCCTTGTCCTTGTGTAGCAATGTGCTCATGCATGTGTGTCTCAGCAGGACCCTTGGACTGCTGTTGCATTAATTGAATCACTAATGTGGATAGTTTGGTGACCTTTGCATTTAAAGCTTTGAAATTTTCATCCATGAATGACATGCGTGTCTGAAGTGCACAAAATTCTTGAATGTTGAGTAATTCATAAGTGTCATCACCTGCCGTAGCGTCGCGGGTACTCTCCTTGAGAGGATCCAGCTGCGGGACATCATGGGCAGGATCAGGCGTACTTTGCTCAAAATCAAAAGTCATATTGATATTTGAATCCATGGCGACATAGTGCGGTGCAAGGAATAGTCAAAAAATACCTGAGATTGAGAGCACTTGCAAAATGTAATTAGCCTTGCTAATTCCGTCAAAGTCGATAGTACCCAGGTGAAAATTGCTCCAAAATGTTCGCCGTATAGGGAATTCCTTAATCCCTTGTAGCCGAATCAATTATGCGTGCAACCGTTAATGGATTTTGAAATATATTGTCACTTTGAACTCCCCTTGAGATGCTTTGATTAAATTTTTGAGTTTTTGCCGATAATATGCAGAGAATTGGTGTGGGTGTGTGTGTTTATCAGACCTGCCTTTGATTCCCTTGGATTGATGCTTACTATTTACCAACTCCAAAATCAGAGCTCCTTGCTTGAGGTGGGGTGTGTATCATCCCTTGTGGAAATAAAGTCCTAAGGCCAAAGGCCTTAGGCGTTTTCTTAATGTGAACTCAACCTCCACAGGCGCCATGGCTGACTGCGGTAGCGCGCGAGGAGGAAGGGGAAGATATGGCGATCGGCCTGCAGGGCGCAACCGGCTTCGGCCCTGGGTCAAGTATTGCTCCCCGCTCGGCGTGATACCGTAGAGCCCGCAAGGATGCTGTTTGGTGCATGTCCAACCTCGGTGGCTTCTCCTTGCAAGGGGAGTTGCGCACGGCTTCGGCCTGTCTTCCTCCTCACAGGAGGTGAGTTCCACGCTCCCTTGACCCCGACATGCAAAAAAGCATGCAAGTTTGTGTGGCTCCCCTCCTCCACGGGTGTGCCTTTCCCAAAAAAGGAACCAAGCTCTTGATACCAATGTTAGACAAGGGGAACTAGAACCTAGGAATCCACCTCCCAACCACCCACTATATAGCATGGCCCCCGGCCCTTTGCCCTAGTTGGACTCCCTTTCCACACTGCCTAGCCTGGCCTTGCGCTTGTCTAGTCCGGCCTTGCTAGTGTCGTGACAGCTGTAAGTGAGATGACTACAATTGCCAAGTACTTGAATTGTTTCTACAAACCTTTTTGTGGTTGAAATGCCCGATGTAGTGAGACAACGCCGCATCCTTGCCTTGTACTCCAGTGACAAGCCCTTGCCATGACCCTCCCGCTCTTCTAAGCAAACTATCGTCATACACTAGCACCTGTCAACAAAAAGATTAATCATGATATTTTATCACTGGGTCATCTCCAATACCATCTGAATGCCTTTAAAAATTACCATCCGATTCTCGTCCATTTCCATCATCGACCTTCCCCACGTGAATAGACTGACTATTCATTACCTGAGCTCTAGGTGCCACGGGCCTACCCATGTTTTCCAAGCTGAGTTGTTTTGTTGTCAATTGAAACTGCTCATTTGTAGGAAAATTGGCCTCTCCAGACTTTGCTTCATTGAATGTATCTATGATCAGTTGCCACCCTGAAGTAAACTGTGAGTCGTGGACAGCTGTGTCAGCAATAAGATGTTGGTCCACTCCATCATCATCCACAAATCCCATGTCTATCTCCCAAAAATTTGCAATTGCAGCTAGGCAGTAGTCCTCCTGTATATTCAGCTCATGCATGATATTTGTGAGCAGAACATAGTGGGGATCGCCCGCCATAGCAAAGATGGGAGCGCAATTCAGAGGCAAAGTCACTTCCTTATTTGGGATTTCTTGCTTGCACCCTATTGCTGCATCCGCAAGAGAAGCAAGAGTTAATCCCGCATCAAATGTTTCCTTTAATACCTCTACTTGCTCTTCTTCTGGGTCAAACTGCACCTCCACATCCTCTACCTCTTCCTCTGGCGCCAATGGAAAACTATGAAAAGTTGTTGACTGGGAAGTCTCTGACTCACCATCCGTCTGTAAGTATAAGTAGCAAACAAAGTTGTGGTAGAATTCCACTAAGAAACACTTTTGGAAGTGCTTCATACACTTGTCTTGTACAAGTAGTGCATTGGAGGGACAATTTTCTAGACTGCGATTCAGTCTCCTTGAAGCACTCTTGTCAGGGTCAAGGTCGGTTGGGTGCAGATATCTCATGACATCAACTATCATGGAATTGTCACAAATGACTACCTCATACTGTTGCAAATGGGTTTGTAGGTACTCAAATGAGAAATCTATAATCCTCTTTATAGAAAACTCTGCATTAAGCATTCCTGATAGTTCTGGTGCGCGGTGATGAGCACGGACGTTGTATAAGAACGTGAATAGTTTTTCTTCACATGTATCCTTGCCCACAACGTCTGTCTCCAGGACTATGATCCCCATGATTGAAAGAAAAAGAAAGACAAAACTACTATTCAAAATTGGTATGTATTTGGTGTCATAACCAAGCGAATATTGAGCCTCGAGTATCCCTCAAGGTCTCTATTCGCTTGGTTCTGTCTCGTGCGCTAATGTCATAATATGTGACATCACTTGAGTCAGAACCCCGGGGCGGTCACTTTTTCGAATGTGTATGATATCACGTGAGTTAACCGGAGAGGATTATTAAAAGACCAAAATGTATACATAAAGAGGGGGGTGGGGTTTTTTTAAATAGGCTCACAGTGTAAGTATAGTATGTATATAGGGGTATTATTAATTACCTCTTGAAAGCACGTGATATAGGGGTCTTTTGATAAGTGACTGCCCCGGGGTCAGAACCAGGCGAATAGGGGCCCCAAGAATCTCCGAAGGGCCCTATCCATTGTACCCACAACGTCTGTCTCCAGGACTGTGATCCCCATGACTAAAAGAAAAAGCAAGGCAAAACTACTATTCAAAATTGGTCTATATTTGGTGTCATAACCAAGCAAATATTGAGCCTCGAGTATACCTCAAGGTCTCTATTTGCTTGTTTCTGTCCCGTGTGATAATGTCATAATAGGTGACGTCACTTGAGTCAGAACTAGGCGAACATGGGCCCCAAGAATCTCCGAAGGGCCTTATTCGCTTGGTTCAAACCCAAGTTGAATTTCCGTTGTACCCACGTCCATTTGGAACACGTGGATTAGAACAAAGAATTTAATGTTATCAGTAATAGATATATAGGCCTACTCACTCACTATGTACAAACATAGCATTGAATAACAACTCAGGCATGGTCACATAAGGGTAATTATTCCAACCATGCAGTGCGAGACTTCTAATCTTACCCTAACGACCACTCTTTTGCCCTTGGAGTGTTGTTCCCATTATGCTCTAACCCCATAATGTAGTGGCTTTGGTGCCCACACAATTAACAACACACAAGAAGGGGAGAGGGAGAGAGAGAGAGAGAGAGAGAGAGAGAGAGAGAGAGAGAGAGAGAGAGAGAGAGAGAGAGAGAGAGAACATGTCTCTGCAATATCCAATGGCACCGAGTTGGATGGTGATGTCGCAGGTCGCTAAGAGCAAGGACCAGAAGGTGTCCAGGAGGAAGAGGAAAAAAAGGCGAAGGCAAGGGCGATGGCAATGCGGCAGCAAAGGACTCAAACCAATGGAGGTTGCTCAATGCAGGATCACGAGAGGTGGCCAAGGGGAAGAGCGCAGAAAAGGCAAAGGCAACGGAGATCTGTTTGTTCTAATTGGAGATGGAGATGGAAACTGCAAGGGCGATCGGCGTCTGACTCTAAATGGTCACTCGAAAAAGGCACGTGGATTGTGCTCACAAGGACAACCAGTAATAAACGGGTTCAGATTCCCGTGCAGTACGATCTACCAACCACATTCTTGGGTGTAATCATGCGCATAAGTGAAGTTGTCACCCTCACCGGGGTAAGCATTCTAAGTTTAGAGGCAATACCCCCCCAAACATTTTAACTATATCCTTGCCCCAGATGAGTGCTCTTTTGCCTCTTTTCGCATCCTCTATTGCCCATCATTTTAACTCTACCCCCGTCGACGCTACGCGGTAAGAAAACCATCTCTTTTGTGCTCTCAACCATTTTTGTGCATCTCCTCTTACTCTCTAGTGCTCCTCCTTTTTGCGCATCCTCCTCTTACTCCTGTTCTGCAGTGCTTTAGTGACGCACAACTCTACACACAGTGAAGAGGTATGCTACTACACTTTTGTGCACTTGTATTTTGTGTGGTCAGTACCAAGCAAATAAGGGAAGGTAAAACCTGTTCGCTTGGTACTGACCATCGTCTTTATTAATGATGTTTGCTATTACACTTTTCTGAGGTCAGTACCAAGCGAATAAGGAAAGGTAAACTTTGTTCGATGCACCTGTTCGCTTAGTACTGACCTCAGAAAATATAAATGATGTTTGCTATTACACTTTTCTGAGGTCAGTACTAAGCGAATAAGGGAAGGTAAACCCTCTTTGTTGCACGTGTTTTTTTTTAATACCAAATACGCGTTTTGAATTTATAAGGAAGAAGCAAAATTACAACTTAACATCCATGGAGGTGGATGAGAGTTAGGAAACACTAGGGACAGGCCCAAAGGCCAAGTTTCAAACTTTACAAAAAGTGGTCTACTAATTTTCGGGGATACAATTGGCAATAAACAGTTAGAAGTTAATCCTTTTTCTTCACAGCCAGTCTATCTCTTCCTGAAGCTTGTTGGCAAAGTTCAGGGGTTCCTCATATTTATTGGCTAGCTCAAACACTTCATCCTTCATCTCCTGTACCCAATTATAGATAACATCTAAAGAGCCATTGTTGTCGAGCAATCCCTGCAGGTCTTTAGTCCCTTTTGCATCCAGAGAGTCTTTGAGGATTGAGACTCTGTGCCTGTAGATCTTCATTTGTTCCAGCTTGAGGTTAGCATCCTGCATAGAGCATCCAGCAAATAAGATCTTCAAACTAGGAACTTGAAAATTGTGAACAAAAAGAAAAGAATTTTTGAGCTTCCAAATAATCCATAAGAATTCTGCCCTAAACCTATTCCAAAAGACAGAGAGGAGGCCAGGTGAGTCCCCTGAGAGTAGTTGTTTTCACCCTAATTGGTGGCCAAGGGTTTTGACTAAGGGGGAAAGGATAGGGGTGTTGGTTTGGCAGTTGAAGAAATGGTGTGGGATATCTTCCACTGCTCTTCTGCACCTGAGGCATGCAAAGTTACCAGCGGCTTACCTTGAGGATTGACTCCCATGTTGACAGCATCCACTCCCGGTCTGTGTCGGTGGAGAACGCTCATGGTACCATCGAGGGAGGACCAAGGGGGGACCTCATGAGGAGGGCCCGGATGTGGGCCTGTTGGCGCTGTGGGAGTGTCCTTTGGAAAGGCATCACCACTTTTCCAAGCTTCCTGTAGTTGCTCAGCGAAACCTTGAGGGATCTTCTAAAAAAGCTATTGGGTAAATAGACTAGACGGACATGCTTGAAAAGCAGGGCCTAGGTTCTGGTTGATGAGTGGTTTGTGAGGCGGTGGGTTGGAGTACCGCTATGCATTTTCATGAGAGGTAGACATGGGAGGAGGAAGGGTACCACCCCCTAGATTAGGGGAGGTGATGGGAGGGCACAACATGACATTTAGGTCAGCATGGACTCATCTTGATTTCACTAGAGCTCTCGTTTGTCTACTTTACATTGGTATTTTGTTGCACCTGTTCGCTTGGTACTGACCTTAGAAAATATAAATGATGTTTGCTATTACACTTTTCTGACGTCAGTACCAAGCGAATAAGGGAAGGCAAACTCTGTTCGATGCACTTGTTCGCTTAGTACTGACCTCATAAAATATAAATGATCTTTGCTATTACAATTTTTTGAGGTCAGTACCAAGCGAATAAGGGAAGGAAAACTCTATTCAATGCACCTGTTCGCTTGGTACTGACCTCAGAAAATATAAATGATGTTCGCTATTACACTTTTTTGAGGTCAGTACCAAGCGAATAAGGGAAGGCAAACTCTATTTCATGCACCTGTTCTCTTGGTACTGACCTCAAAAAATATAAATTATATTTGCTATTACAATTTTCTGAGGTCAGTACCAAGCGAATAAGGGAAGGTAAACTCTGTTTTTGTTGCAGCTTATGTATCCATGCCCTGCAGTAGTGGCTAGATTTGTACGAGTTACACTACTGCATATTAGCTTGTTAGCCCCCCCCCCCCCCCCCCCCCCCCCCTCTCTCTCTCTCTTTTCGTGAATCTTGTGATATGTATCCATGTCCTGCAGCAGCAGTGGCCAGCTTTGTACGAGTTACACTAGTGCATATTAGCCTATTAGCCCTTGGGCAATTCTCTCTCGTTGTGAATCTCATGATATGTATCCATGTCCTGCAGCAGTGGTCAGCTTTGTACGAGTTACACTAGTGCATATTAGCCTGTTAGCCCTTCGGCACTTTTGGAATTTATAGTGTACTCACACATGTGACACATATGTATCTACTAACATAACGTGGCGGAGGTACTAACCCTTTACACGTGTCTCTATCTGCAAGATGAAGGCTAAATGCCAACAGTGAGAGAAGCACACGATAAAGAGGGGGAGCAAAAGAGAGAGAGAGAGAGACAGGCCGTCGAAGGTGGCCGGCCGTACTCGTATGTATAATATATGTACATATGTGTCACATGTATATATATTATAGATACCCATTGACTACTCATCATCCGGTTTTGATGTTTGACTAAATTAAGTTTTTATACACTTCTTTTTTCTCTTTTTCATCTATAGGTAGCAATTTTCAATACATAAGGCATTAGCAATAGTTTTTCCAGATTCTCCCTAATCTCAAGGCATGCAATTTATACACATTAGGAGAAAGTTGGACTCACTTTTGGGCCTTTCAGTTCTAGAGAGAGAATGGTGCTCGACCAATGAGGAAGAGGCTAACGTTACGTTGAGAATTGACATTTTCGAGACAAGCTCTTTTAGAAAAAAGGGAGAAAATATTATTTTTGTTCATCAAATTGCACAATTTCACGCTTTCAAGGCATAAATGCCATAAGTCGTACTAACTCTGTACCGGCGAATTTCAGAACTTTCATTGATGTGAGATCCCCAACCCGCCAATACCAAGATCGGGATGGGATTCTTAATAGGTCTCTAGGTCTAATAAAAATTAGAGTCTCTAAACAAGAAAAATCCAAGGAATAGGCCTTTACCATTGACAATGGCTTGGGTCAATAGCCTTAGAAGAAGACCTAGTCCTATCTCGCAGCGAAAACGGGACAACGTATTTAAAGTCCAAAAAACTATTACGGCCCTATAACTTCCACAAATTTGGCTAAGGTATCCTCAACCAATGCTTTTTCCCCCCTAGCATAGGTGAGGGCACAGCCGCTGGTGGACTCCTCTTCCAAGTGAAGATGTTTTCCAAACGTTTTTAGTGCGCGGGGATGGATAGTTACCTGACTAAGGTCCACCCGTCCATGATTGACAACTTTAGTCAATCCCCACTTACCACCCCACACACACACACATGATAATTTTGTTTTCTAATTACTATCACATTGTTTTAACACTTAAAATAATAGTTTCTCTTAACTTTCCGTTACAGTAATTCCTTCAATCAATTATTAAAGACAACATTGCCAAAGAATTCTTTTAGAAAACATATATATTTGAACTTAAGACAGGTACTGTCAATCAAAACATTGTCCATAATAACCATGACCAATAATCTTCTTGTCTAAAGACCACCTAAGGGTGAAAAAATGGCACCCATTCCTTCCTTATTCACAATCCGGAGTGGATAAACCACCACCCAAGGTTCCGCGTGTCCATACACCAAAGTAGTTGCCCATACAACTGGGCGGCTCCCCTAGGATAAAAACGGTATCCTAACTTATGTAGAAACATTAACACTAGAATGGTAACAGGACACTTTTGTGTCATGTTAAGTGACCATTTTTCTTGAATTATTTGAAGAGTATGAAAATGAATTTGTAGGTTCTATATATCCACAAAGTTGCCTTATGAGCTGAAAAAAACTTAGCATTTTTTTTGGAGTATCGATCTCATGAGTAACCTTACTCTTGCACAACATTTTTAAACCTAAAGTGTGTGAAAAAACGGGTCCTGTTTTTGGCTTTTTTTTCAATTTTTAGCAACTATACCACTCTAAACTTCATGTTTGTGAGGTTTAGATGGCTAGAGGTTAGGCCTTCATAGTTCTCAACATGTTTTGATGCTTGTAGGGAGAGCTAAGTGTTAAAATTGAAAGTTATGACCAATTTACAAGAATTGCATAATCCTGTTTTTTGGCCAAAATTAACACTTTTATGATTTTTTTGGTGGCTTTCTTGATATCCAAATTCAATTTTGATTGTGTAAGTGTAATGTATAACATAAAGCTAATCTTCCTTGAGTTTTGGGGGACTAATATGCTATATAGCATAGTATATGATGATGGTTGAGTTTTTTGATTGCTGAAGAATACGATACATTTTAGAGTAGCAAGTATAACTTTATCAATATTGCTAGTTTCTTAGGCCAATTGTGTTTATTTTGTAGGTAGTAACCATATCTAATCATAGACTATAAACTTGACTAGATATTGAGTAGTTTCTATGGGTTTCTAGAGGTCATAATGCTAAACCCAGTTTTTTCATGTTTGCTATATTTAGCACTTTATCATTGCCCCCAAGGTTCCAATTGTAAGAGATCCATTATCCTTTTGACATACTCCATGGCTCCTTTTCAATCCAAAGGTCCAAAGGGAACCAAGAAAACATGTATATAGTATCAGTATTGAGCGTGACTATAGAAACTTTGATGTTTGGTCCGCAGAATGGCAAAAATGCAACTTTTTTGTACCTATTTTTTTTGCCCAAAAAAAAATTAGTGAGGTAAAAGAAACCATATGTTTAGGTTACCAACCCATTGAGGTTAACGGGGCATTTTATCTCATGTCCTACAAAAATCCCCACTCTTATTTATATGCAATCAACCGTAAGAAATTGCTGTTTTGGGCAAAATGCACTGGTCCATCAAGTTTGGAGGCTTGTAGTGACCAAGGGATGAGAAAAATTACAAGTTTCTCATTTTTTCCATATGTAGTAGTTATTGAACTATAAGCTCATGAAAGGATTTTTCAAAATGAGTGGATCTACTATGGTTTTGGAAATTTTTCCCAAAACCCTGAAAGGACACTTTTATGTCCTGTTATGTTACCATTCTAGTGTTAAGACATTACACGCAGTAGAAACTCATCATTCATGAGAGTAACCGACTTATTCATGGCTGGAAATCCATCATTATTATCAATTTATACCAAGGAGTCGGAGGTGTCTTGAGACAAGCTGTCTTAAGGATGATCAATCATAACTTCCCTAATTCAACCAGTCTTAACCCAAACAAGAAAAATCCAAGGAATAGACCTTTACCATTGACAATGGCTTGGGTCAATAGCCTTAGAAGAAGACCTAATCCTGTCTCGCAGCGAAAACGGGACAACGTATTAAAAGTCCAAAAAACTATTACAGCCTTATAAATTCCCCAAATTTGGCTAAGGTATCCTCAACCAACGCTTTTTCCCCCCTAGCAAATGTGAAGGCATAGCCGCTGGTGGACTCCTCTTCCAAGTGAAGATGTTTTCCAAACATTTCTAGTGCACGGGGAGGATAGATAGTTACCTGACTAATCAGGTCCACTCGTCCATGATTGATAACCTTAGTCAATCCCCACTTACCACCCCGCACTCACACATGATTCTTTTGTTTTCTAATTACTATCACATTGTTTTAACACTTAAAATAATATTTTCTTTTAATTTTCCGTTACAGTAAATCCTTCAATCAATTATTAAAGACAACATTGAAAGAATTCTTTTCGAAAACGACAACTTTAAACTTAAGACAGGGTACTATCAATCAAAACATTGTCCATAATAACCATGACCAGTACTCTTCTTGTCTCAAGACCACCTAAGGGTGAAAACACAGCACCCATTCCTTATTCACAATCCGGAGTGGATAAACCCCCACCCAAGGTTCCGAGTACCCATACACCAAACGAGTTGCCCATATAACCGGGTGGCTCCCCTAGGATAAAAACGGTATCCTAACTTATGTAGAAACATCAAGACATGACACGGAGTAGAAACTCATCATTCATAGGGGTAACCGACTTATCCGTGGGCTGAAAAACCATCATTATCATCAATTTATACCAATCAGGCGGAGGTGTCTTAAGACAAGCTGTCTTAAGGATGATCAATCATAACTTTCCTAATTCAACCAATGTTAACCTAAACAATTCATTCCTAATTTACAAGCAGTGCACGTTAGTTTCTTGGAAGTTACCTTCCGTTTTCGACCAATTATTTCTTCTTTGATTCTTACTCACTTCGTACGTATGCAATGTTAACTTATAAAAGAACTTAAACTATTTAAAGACTTAATTGAATAATGGAAAATCCACCTGGGACTAATCGGCCATATGCTGCGCTGGCGCCTGAAGACTCTCCTCCGTAGGCCTACTACTAGGCCCAACTTCATCGTCGTGTGACGCTCTAGTTCTTTTAAGAACTCTGCTCTCATCATCAGATGTAGGATTGGCTCGGGTCCTTTTAGGTGCCATAACTTCTTATTTCTTATAAAAAGGACGTCTAATCATTAGGTAAATTATCCGAAAGCTAGACTTAACCTTTGTATCCAATTTTACCCAAATCTAGGTTAAATTTACAGTCTTAATTGGTAAATTCTTGACCTAATAATTTCTTATTTGCCTATATAGGCATGATAACTTTTTCCATAGCTTCCCTAAGGGTTTTCTAAGCTCTTCTAATTTTCTTATAGTTTTCTATATCTTTTTTCTAATTTCCCCATCAAATTTTAAGCTTGGAATCTGCTTATTTTGAGCTTAATATTATTTCTATTTATTTTTCCTTAAAGATTTCATTTCCTCAACTTTATATCACAGGTTTACACTTACTATAATTTTCCTAAAAACTATTGATTGCAAAGTCTATTTATTTTAATTCATCTTTTGCTAAAAATAGGACTTTTGATCAATTATAATTTTCTAAACTCACTAATTAACTATGGTATAATTATCCCATGTAGATAAGGATACTTGTGACCTCTGGAAATTATATTTTAATTTTTCAACTCAATTATCTAATTTCCATCTTAATTTTTAGCTAAAATTAGTATAATTTGACTTAGATAGATATCTATACTAATTTTCTAACCTTGACATAATTATCACGGCCTCTTTATGATGTATCTAACTCTGATAAATAGCATGTAATCAAATCACACGATTTACTAAATTTTTTGTTTAGTTTTTCCTAAAAAATAGGGTCTTTTAACTAAGATAATTATCTAAATTAACTTTCTATGATTAAGCTAATTATCACAGGTCTCTAATGATGTATTTTAACTCAAAAATTATATTGAAGTTATTTAATCTAATTTGCTAATTTCCCCCTTTAATTTACCCTCACAAATAGTGTTTTTCTACTAAGATAATTAGCTAAAATAATTATCTAAGGTTAAGATAATTATCATGGTTTCTATGAGATAAGTTTTATCCTTGATAATTATCTCAAAGCTTTTTAGTCTAATTTGCTATTTCCCCCATTAAGTTTTTCTTAAAAACAAAGTTTTTCTACTAAGATAATTGGCTAAACTAATTATCTATAGTTGAGCTAATTATTATAGGTTTTTTAAGATGTTATTTATTTTTGAAAATTATCTCAAAGCTTTTTGGATTGATTTGCTATTTTTTCCCTTTAATTGTCCCTTAAAAACAATGGTTTTTTGCTAAGATAACTAGTTAAACTAATTATTTAAGGTTAAGATAATTATCACAGGTTTCATAAGATGTGTTTTACCTTTGATAAGTATCTCAAAGCTTTTTGACTAGTTTATTATTTTTTCCCTTGTATTTTTCCTTAAAAACATTGTTTCTCTAGTGAGATAATTAGTTAAACTAATTATCTGAGATTAAGATAATTATCATGGGTTTTTAAAAATAAGTTTTACTTCTCATAATTATCTCAAAGCTTTTTGGATCAGTTTGCTATTTTTATCCTTGTATTTTTCCTTAAGAACATTGTCTCTCTAATAGGAGAATTGATTAAACTCTTAAGATAAGTTTTACCTCTGATAATTATCTCAAAGCCTTTTGAATTAGTTTGCTATTTTCTCCCTTGTATTTCTCTTAAAAACAGTGTTTCTCTGATAAGATAATTAATTAAACTAATTATTTGAGGTTAAGATAATTATCAAAGCTTTATTAAGATAAGTTTTTCCTTTAATAATTATTTCAAACATTTTTGGATTAGTTTGCTTTTTTTCCCTTGTATTTTTTCTTAAAAACAGTGTTTCTCTAATGAGATAATTAGTTAAACTAATTATCTGAGGTTAAGATAATTATCACGGGTTTCTTAAGATGAGTTTTACCTTTGATAATTATCTCAAAGCTTTTTGGATTGAGTTGATCATTTTCTCCTTTACTTTTTTCTTAAAAATAGTGTAATTTTGCTTAAATAATTACAAAAATTACTCAAAAGATTAAAATATAATTTTTGTAGCATAATGACATTCTAACACAGCTCTGATAATTATCTCATCTTAATCTAATTTTAATTAGTATAGTTATCATTAATTTATGATTAAAATGAGTAATTATAGCCCTAATATAATATAATAATTAATTAGCTTAGTATTCCTAAGCTTAATCTCAATAATCAGCAGAGAATTTTAAATTAGGAGAGCATTTTAGAGTATAAATAGGTTAATCTTCAATTAATTAAGGAAAATGTAAATAGGTTAACATAGTTCTAAACCAGCTGATCCACCAAGTGGAAGGAGAAAATCTCTTATCTAGCCATTTCATCACGCTTTTTCGCATCGAATAGTGTCGGGATAGGAAAGCTCTCATAAACCTAATGTTGAAATCCATGATTTGTAGTAGGCCTGATGGTAATCTTTTTGCAAATATGGGGATTATTCTCTCTCTTTCTCTCTCTCCCTCTTTTCAATTCAATATGTTTTTAATTTGAATTTGTCAGAGATCACTTATTTCAAACTAATGCCTTAAGCTTTTCTCTAGGTCCAAGACTTTCATTAACACATGTTCTCATACCACTTGTGAGATCCACAACCCGCCAATACCAAGATCGGGACGGGATCCATTAGGAAATTTCGGAGGTCATTTGGAGGGCCATATGAAGAGAGAGAAAAATAGAGCGCGTCCAATGAGCATGAGGGCTATGGTACGTAGAAAAGTACGTGGAAAGACTCAAAAAATAGAAAAATAGCCTAAAAACTTGGATTGTGGCATTGTAATTTCCTTGCTTTTACCCAGCTATTAGGTGCTTGCCAGTGGTCCCACTGTTGATATTCTCCTATGGTCATTAACGTACTGGAGGGTGACCATTAAGCCCGCACAAGATATTGGAATTCTAAAACACTTTCCCTCCATTAGAATGCTTTCAAAGTGAATCTCCCTCCACTAAAGCTTTTCTCTGAGAACTATGGCTTCCACGTCTTCTCGCCCAAGAAGCTCTAGGTGTTTACTGTCTCTCACACCAACAACCAACAACTGCACTTTGCCTAGAAGGCCAAGTAGTAGCATATCCTCAATTACAATATCAACTTCAATAAGTGCAGAGAACCAATGGGTTGGACAAAGGATAAACAAATGTTCATTGGTCCTCATGCAACCAAGAAGACCCAAGAAGTCTAGTGCTATCAATGTTTACCGCTCAGCATGGAAGGCCAGAGTGTTGGATTTCAATGTTGAAATCGGCAAAAGATTTGTAAAGAAAGTTCTTGTTCAGCATGTGTCTACCCATCCAGACGTGATAGCAAACGGTGGAAATGTATTAGATATACATCAACCACGTTGCAATTGTAAGTACTCTTGACATCTGAACTTCGTTTGATTTGTCATTTCACTTACTGATACTCTCATTATAACTTTTCTTATATATTTTGCAACGTTTATCCCTCTTCTTATGAGCAATGTCTCCATTCTTCATAGCTCAACTACATTAGATTTGTCATTTTTACTTATTGATACTCTTAGTTTAACTCTTCTTATATATATTGCAGATGTTTATCCCTCTTCTTATGAGCAATGGGAGCCTGTGGAGTGCATAATAGGCCTCTTCCTTGTTGTTCATGCCCACATTGGTTCTCTACAGTATTCAGGGAGGAGCAGCAAAAGCTTGGATGATGAAGGAATATTTTTTAATGACCACTTCTACCAACTCAGCTCAGGGAATAAGAATGGCATGTTGGTGAAACTGCCTCTACCAACCGACTGGAACACTGTGGATTGGCAAGTTGCCGAGGAAACAATAGTGGAGGCAATGCGAAGTAAGCTCTACAAGGATATACAGAGGTCTCTACGTAGCTCTGTTACCATATACATGTGGTAGTGATGTGTGTGAACACACTAGGACCGCCGAGGCATTTTTTCCCTCTTTAGGAGGTTTTTTCCCCCGTGCATTGTATATACGCCCATCACTCTAGGGCTATCTATCTTTCCATTGCACACTAAGTAACACACTCTCTATTGTGTGCCTTGAGCTTCCTTCGTCTTCTCCAAGCTATGTGTGTTTCTCTGCAACCCTAATTCCAACAATTGGTATCAGAGCAGGTCACGTCCTCCCGGGCTTAGTCGCCAGCTGCTCCAGCACACGCTTGCTCACTTTCTCCGATTTCAGTGAGCTTTGGCGAGCGTTCGCAGGTTGATAAATATTTTGGGTGCGCTCGAAGAGCTCGGTCTGCTTAGAATTTTGATTTGGGCTCATTTCGGCCTCCGTTTCCACTACGGGCAGTACTGCACAGGCTATTTCGTCATTTTGTGCAGATTTTCTGTCAGTGCCGCTTTAAGCGAAAATACCCATGCATGCCTGGAGTAATCATCAATGAAAGTCACGAAGTATAGGTAATTGCCCAAGGACGGAGTTTGCATGGGCCCACAAACATCACTATGCACAAGCTGCAACCTGCATGTGGCCCTAACTGAACCATCCTTTGGAAACTTAGAACGCTGCATTTTACCCAGAATACAGCCTTCACAAACATGTTTGACAGGTGCTTCAAGAGGCGGCAAAGAAGCAACCGTATCAGATTTCTGCAAACGCAACAAACTGGCAAAATTCAGATGACCAAAACGTGCATGCCAAAGTTTTGCATCTGAAATAGCCCTTGAATCTGCAACAGCATTTGCAAAATTTTGTCCACACTTGTCATACAAAGTGAGCTTATACAGCCCACGGCACAAAAGCCCAGATGCAACAATTTCATCACCAAAACTGAGATCATGAACTGTACATCTGTCATCCACAAATTTGACTACAAGTCCAAGTCTAGCAAGTGCGGATACAGACAAGAGATTCTTCTTGATCCCAGGTACATAAAGTGCATCAACAAGTGTGAAGGAACTGCCATTAGCAGCAGTGAGCACAATCTTTCCAACTCCCTGAACTGGATAAGAGGCGTTGTTGGCACAAGTGACTGAATTCCCATGAGGGACAGACTCGAGAGAGGTAAACAATTCACGATGTGAGGTAATGTGCTTTGTAGCACCACTGTCGAAATACCACACATGTGAATCTGCAGCAAGTGACAAGCATGCATCATGGACAGCAGGATTGTAAGTGCACTCTGCGCTAAAAGCCCATTCTGCATCAACATCAGCATCACAATCTCCTTTCACAGAAGACTCAACAATGGCTGCATTTGTAGTGGAACCAGCATTTGCAGTGGAACCACCCTCTTTCTTCTTAGCCTCTTTGGCCTTCAACTTAGGACACGACTTGATCAAGTGATCATTGTCTTTACAATAATGGCAACGCATCTTCTTTTTGCCCTTATCACCAGAATTGCCAGACGAAGTGCTGCCACCAGAAGCATTAGAAACAGAGTTTTTTCCACTCGCAGCAGAACCATAAGAAGTGGCTGCATTACTGTTACCACCCTTTCTTTGAGAAGCAATAAAAGCCTGTTCAACTGCACGCTGCCTAGTCCTGTTTTTTCTAGAAAGTGACTCTTGCAACAGCAATGTGCATAATGCATCAAACTTGACAACTTCAGGATTTCCTTGGGTCATCAGTCTCCAAGTACTAGCAAAAGTCTGGTAGGAATCTGGTAAGGCATCAAGAACAGTCTGCACAAGGGAACTGTCCGAAATGACTTCACCTGGAGAAATGAGTTGCTCATTGATATCCTTGACACTAGCAAGGAAAGTGTCCATATCATCTTCCTCATGCATAATCTTCGACTCTAGCTCTTTACGCAGCAAAGAAATTTTAGCCTCATTGCGGCTTGCATAAAGACCTGCTAGAATATCCCAAGCCTGTTTTGCAGATTTTGCTGAACGGATGTGAGGAATAATGGTGCGCTTCACAGACAACGCAATCAATGCATGAGCCTGCGCATCCTTAACATCCCAACGAGCTTGTTCTGTCGTAGGCAAAACAACTCTAACAGCTGCAATCCTTGTAGCAAGACCCTCAACATCCTCAACATCGCCTACATCTTCAGAACCAGGACGTACATCAATGCCCTGCACAATGTTCCAGACACCTTTTGACACAAGAACATGTTGCATCATATAAGCCCACATAGGGTAGTTGTCCCCATCCAACCTGTCCTCAGCAGCAAACATCTTGAACACATCTGTGTTGTTGTTGTCAGCCATGGTAAATGCTGCACCTGATGTGAAAACTGCCCGAAAATAGGAAAAGTTTTTATGTGCTTCAAACAATTTTTGGCTATGGCTGAAAATGTCTCAAAATGTACTATGGGCACCCTCCGTTCCGATCGAGGGGGGGAGTATATGTCTCATGAATTTAATGCATTTCTGGCTAGTCGTGGGATAAAACACCAATGTACAGTGCCTTATACACCTCAGCAAAATGGTGTTGCTGAGAGGAAAAACAGGTCACTAATGGAAATGGCACAATGTATGGTCAAAAGTCAAGCTTTGCCGCATTCTTTTTGGCTTGAGGCCATCATGTGTGCCACTTATGTACTTAACAGGTGTCCTACGAAAGCTTTGCAGTCTATTACTCCATATGAAGCATGGCATGATAGAAAACCTTCTATTGAGCACATGCGTGTTTTTGGCTGTTTGGCATATGCTTTGGTGCCACAAGTGCAGCGTAGAAAATTGGATGATAAGGCTGTCAAATGTATTTTTGTTGGTTATAGTGTTGAAAGCAAAGGTTACAGGTTGTATCATCCGCAAACAAAACGTATTCTGGTTTCACGGGATGTAGTGTTTGTGGAAGACTCTGTTCAGCCCTTGCTGTCATGTACTAGAGACAGTAATGTAAGCTCACAGGACATTTATGACACTTTGTTGCCTCTTTTCAGTGGTGGAAATACGAATGTAAGTTCCAATGAGGCAAATGTACAGCCTATGGGGGTTTCTGAAAATGTTTTAGAACAGCCTATTACTGATGCAGATGTACATGATGTACTTGATGAGGAAAGGGCTGAAAATGAGTAGGCTAGAGGTATGCCAAAATGGCTGGTGCACACTTTGCGTGACAGTAAATTGGATGCACCTTTATCTAGTCGTACTCGTTCAGGCTCTCGCCATGCATCTTATGCATCAGATTGTTATGCTTTGGCTGTGTCTAGTTTACATGATGTTGAGGAGCCTCTGTCTTTTGATGAAGCACAGAATTCAGAAAATTGGATTGCTGCCATGAAATCAGAATATGATGCACTTATAGAGAATGACACATGGACTTTATGTGATTTGCCTCTTGGCAAAAAGGCCATTGGTACGAAGTGGGTTTACAAGTTGAAACGGAAGCCGGATGGTGAGATCGATCGCCATAAGGCTCGACTTGTTGCAAAGGGTTATGCACAACAAAAAGGCATAGATTATGAAGAGACTTTTGCTCCCACTTGTCGTATGACTACTGTGCGTTTTCTATGTGCATTGGCAGCTCATTTTGGTTGGGATGTACATCAATCAGACATTGTTACTGCTTTCTTGAATGGTGACATATTTGAGGAAGTTTATGTAACGCAGCCTCGCGGTTTTGTCATAAAAGGACAAGAGGACAAAGTGTGCAAATGTAAGAAGGCTTTGTATGGGTTGAAGCAATCTCCTCGTGCTTGGTATGAGAAAGCTGACACTCATTTGGTTAAACGAGGCTTTTGTAACAGTCCAACAGAAAGCACATTGTATGTAAAGCGTGAGGATGATGTATTTCTCATTGTGGTTCTTTATGTTGATGATTTGCTGATCACTGGACCAAATGAGAGACATATTGCTGAATTTAAGGCTGATTTGAATGCTACTTTCAAGATGAAAGATTTGGGGCTGTTGCATCATTACTTGGGTATACAGTTTAAGTAGTGTGATGGTGGTATTGCCTTGTGTCAAAAAAGTTACATAGAGACATTGCTATGTAAGTTTGGACTTGAGGATTGCAAACCTATTGCCACTCCCATGGAAACAGGTTTGAAGTTGAGTCTACATGATGCTGGCGATCCTGCTGATGTCACTCTTTACCAAAATGCTGTTGGCTGCCTCATTTATGTATGCAACACGAGGCCAGATATTCAGTTTGCAGTCTCGCAGGTCAGAAGATTTATGCATAGCCCAGGGTCTAAGCATTGGCAGGCTGTCAAGAGGATTTTCCGCTACCTTAGTGGCACTTTACATCTTGGCTTGTTTTATCCCAAGGGGGGATCATTGCCGCCAGACTTACATGCTTTTTCGGACTCAGATTGGGCTGGTTGTTTTGACACGCGAGTGTCCACAAGTGGTTTTTGTTTCATGCTTGGCAGTTCATGTATATCATGGTTGAGCAAGAAGCAACCTACTGTGGCCACTTCGAGTTGTGAGGCTGAGTACAGGGCAGTCTTCACAGCTACGGTTGAGTGTGTATGGCTCAGACACCTTATGGCTGACTTGGGTGTTGGACAGGACACTGCCAACACTATCTACACTGACAGTCAGAGCGCATTGGCAGTTGCGAGGAACCCAGTTTTTCATGCTCGCACAAAGCACATTGAGGTGCATTACGACTATGTCAGGGAGAGGCTCTCAGCAGGAGAGATCAGCTTGGCTTATGTGCCAACACAGGACAACCTTGCAGATCTTTTCACAAAGGCATTGTCTCATGAGAAGCTTGAAGCTTTCCGCAAAGCTTTGGGCTTACTCTCCTTTGTGGACTGATCCTGTCCTCAGGGCATGGCACTTCCCTTTACTCATGTGCCAGCTCTCGTTCACCGCATCACTCCAGGGGGGATTTGTTACCATATACATGTGGTAGTGATGTGTGTGAACACACTAGGACCGCCGGGGCATTTTTTCCCTCTTTAGGAGGTTTTTTCCCCTGTGCATTGTATATACGCCCATCACTCTAGGGCTATCTATCTTTCCATTGCACACTAAGTAACACACTCTCTATTGTGTGCCTTGAGCTTCCTTCGTCTTCTCCAAGCTGTGTGTGTTTCTCTGCAACCCTTATTCCAACAAGCTCTATTCCCACCAAACTGGTTAGAATTGCAAAATTTTGTTCTGCTACACTCTTCATAGAGTTGTTTCATAGCTACAATATCCGTGTTACGAAAACTATGTTCATGTGCAAGTCATTTCAGCAGTCATCCTGTGACAAACTTCTTGACAGAGGATGGTATGTAAAGGAAGAGATTGGCTTTCGGTGCGAGGTCGCGCTTGATACTCTAGTTGTCAAGTACATGATTGCAAGCCAATCACTGTTACTCTCCTTTTGGTATATGCGATCACAAATGCTCAATGGTAAGTACATTCCTATGGACCAGGTTTCTGCAGGTTTGGAAGATAATCGTGCTGTGGATGTGGAAGTGATTGATAAAGAGCATGGCCTAATGTTGGCGGTTACAATAAGGGAGCTATGGAGTCTTCTGCAGTTGCGGCATGACATAATTGAAGAGTCAATGGACAGGGACCTATCAGATTTTTCCTTTTTCCTAGCTGGCCGTAAGGTGATGCGGCGAAGGGAAAAAGATATTTTGTGCAAAGAGTTGGATGGTCGGGTTGAAATAGTGTCAATGTAACAGAGATTCTTGTGAACCCAAGTGTATACGAATGACTTTCAATACATGAAGTTTTTTGAGCTCATTTGTCAATTGTGCCCTGTGAATATAAGTGTGCTTGAAATACATTTCTTTAGCATGTCAAATCTCTCTCTCTCTCTCTCTCTCTCTCTCTCTCTCTCTCTCTCTCTCTCTCAATGTTAGACAAGACAAAGACATGATAGAAGAGTCATCTTAATTCATTAGAAAGTACAAACTCATCCGTGAACAATGGACTGAGATACAATTTCTGTAAGTATGGAATCAGAATGTCTTCAAGGTAAAAATCAAAGGAATGCCCCTCGAAAGAAGGTGGTGAGATAGTTGTTCCCGGTGGATTTAGTTCTCCCTTTTTAGGAGTATCATCAATTAGTAGTGTATTAGTTGCATCAAAGGGTACACCGATTTGGCTAAATGGTTTGTACAAAAGAGGTAAATGTGGTTTTTTAGGGTGGTAGTGGCCCTCGACGGTAACACATTTTCTTTGATCATACAAAAAGGCAAAATCTAACGTGTGAGCGCCCCATACACCGCAAACTATCGTAACTAGTGGCGACAAGTTTTGCCTTTGCATTGAAGACCGTATGGCAACTCTGAAGCGCGGAAGAAGAAACTGAATAAATTCCTTGGTTCCTAGACGAACCACGACTCGACAAGTTCCCATCTGAAACGTTTGTAAATCCTCAAAGGGTTCTGTGTCACCGAGAGGCACGTGCGTCAGCAACAATACATTGAGGTCCAAGATAATCAACCTCAGTACATATAAGTAGTTAGAAGCTGAACATATTTTTCCATACTTGAATAGACATTACCGGAACAACCGTATCTACAGGTAGCAAGGGTCCATACTGGGTCTCTATAGTGTTGTTGTCGTTGTTGCTCTCCTCTGCTTTAGCTTCATCATTCACATCTTCATAGTCATCATTCACATCTTCATCAAGGGTCTCCCCCATGGCTCTTTCTGCCTCATTCAAGGTTTCCTCCAAGGTCTTTTCCTCTGCCTTGGTTGACAGGCTTGCATCATCCATCCTTGCCTCATCCATCCTCGCCTCACCCATATCAGTTTGCTCATCCCTAGGCCTGCTTTCCTCATCCATATACTTTTGCTCATCCATTGGCCTGCTTCCCTCATCTTGGGTTTCATCCATAGGCTCTTTTGGCTCCTCCACTGGCTGACTTGGCTCTTTCATTGTCTCCTCCATAAGCCCCTCTGGTTGTACACTAGCACCTTCCATATGCTCATTTGACCTTTTCTCATCCTCGGCTCTTTCATCTTCAGCTGATATGACCCCCTCGGCCCGTTGTGATTCCACTGTATCGGATGCAGGGGTTTGTCGTGGTGGCACGTCATGTATTGTCATATCAATTGTGCGTCGTCCAAGCCGCTATCTTCAGGTTCTCTGGGGCTCGACATAGTAAGCAAGTGTTGTATTAAACTTACCCGGTATCTTTTCAAATAATCATATGTGTAGTTTTTTAAAGCACTCTGCAAAATTGAAAGACCACATGGTGAGAATTCTTGTATAAACTAAACCAAAACCGAGTGAATGCATTGCCAAATGGTTACCTTAGTCATGAAAGGTTTTAAGGCAAAGTAGCTTTGCATGACATATTCTGCATGGAGAAGACATCTCCAGCCACAAGAATTTCCATCGGTTTGATTTGGGACAGGTACATCGTTGATTGGGGCCTTGTATAGTTCATACCTTCCACATAGCTTGCCATAGGCAAGCAACAACCTCTTTATACAACTGCACAAAGCAGTATTAAGATGTTAGCATGAGGCTTCAAATTTACATGGATATCTATAAGAAACACTTTCTGATACATAACACTTACAGCCTAATTTCAGGGTGGGTTCCTTTTATTGAATTGAACACCCGCACTGTTGGTTGGTCAACAACAAGGCATATGAGACTCCAGTGATGGTTGTTCTCATATGGAAAGATGATGACAGTTACTTCCAGCATAGCACAGTGGAGAAACCAACTCTCAAAGGTCCCAGATGGATTGTTCTTCTATCTAATAATCACTGACATTTTTGGATCAAGAAGAAACACCTCCGTGTGGGTGTGCGGTGGGAGTTGACTTTTGATCAAGCTGCAGAGAGTATACCTGAGTTAGTAAACCTATTATCTGAGTTTTCAAAGTTAGAAGATAGTAACACTTACTTAAGACAAGCATAGATAATTGTGACCGAGATCTGAGCATCTGGATTCAACAATAAATTAATGTCCACTTTTTCCAGAGCTAGCTTTCTGGCTCCACCTACAAATGGTATCTCTGCAAGCAAACCATCCTTCATTGAAAGTAGAGTTTCTTGATTGCTTGCCTCTATGGACAGGGTCACATTGCATTCTGTTTGCCTCTGGGACTCCACTGCTACTTTTGCTTTCTCCTTAAGCTCTACTTCCCTCATGTCCTCTGTTTGGCGAGCAATAGTCTCTGCCCTTGCCCTTGTATTCACATCATGTGTGACATCTACAACTGTGAGTTGTGGCAATAGCTCAGGGGGGTATGACAAAATTTCCCTCGTTTTATTATCCCTGGAGACATTGGGGACCAGTAGTTTGTCATACCTCCACCTTATTCTTTTTAGTGTCTCACTATCTTTGTCCATTACAGTAACCCTGTGGGCATGGGCTGCTACAATGGTGATGTCACTGAAGTACTCGAGTAGGAAGTCCTCTGCTGCTTCTTGTAGAGCCATCAAAGCCACCACCTTCCACCTTTTAGTGCCCCAGGTAGCTTCTTCACATATGGACCTCACCATCCTCTGAAAGGGCAGCTTTGGTATGCACAAATCTACACATTTCTGTGCCTTTCTGATTTCTCTGAAAAGTCCCATGCAGCTTTGTAACTTCTTCACCCTTGGACCTTTCAAAATTTTATTTGGTTTTCCAGGTCTCTTCTTTGGGGTTGCAGATCTGCTACTTGCCTTAGCTGCTAATCCTGGTCCCTTGCCTGCCTTCCTTGCAGTTGCTTTTGTTCTAGCCATTTCACTGTATAAAAATAGAGGAGTCTCTCTCTCTCTCTCTCTCTCTCTCTCTCTCTCTCTCTCCTTTCTATAGCTTAACATATTTAAAGAGAGAGAGAGTGAGAGACTCCCATTACTAACGGCGCGCGTGAAGCATGTTTTGACCCCAAAAAACACCTTCGTGCGCCGTTAGTATAAGGGAGCAGAAAGACTCTCTCTCTGTCTCCTTCCCCAGTCTCTACACTTTCTTCCTCTCTCTATAACACACACACACATACACAGACAAACACACACACTCGTGGATACACTCCATCTCTCTCATTCGTGGATGCACAGTACTAAAGGCGTGCAAAGAGACATGCAAACCGGATGTGCCTCTCTACGCGCGCCTTTAGTATAGAGAGAGAGAGAGAGAGAGAGAGAGAGAGAGAGAGAGAGAGAGAGAGAGAGAGAGAGAGAGAGAGAGAGAGAGAGAGAGAGAGAGAGAGAGAGAGAGAGAGAGAGAGATAGATAGATAGATAGATAGATAGTTCTATTATCGTCCTGGGAGGTCAAATATGACCTATGGGACCAAATGAACATGTCACGTGGTGTGAGTGGAGTTCATAAGTGACTCTCGATGCTCAAAAATGGCTGAAATGAGCGTCGCAATAGAGAGTCCACATCGTGGTTGGGAGAGGAAGGTATGTAGGGAGAGCTCATGGCTGAATATATGGGGAAAAGAGGACCTAATGTGGTTAAAAGCTGAGCACTCAAGTAGTGTGTGGTACTCACTCTCTCGCACTTGACGAGGGCATAAGGTGCAAAGTCGATGACACTCCTCGCCAGTGCCCCAACGTCCTGTCTCGCAGCGTAGAGAATGGGAGCTAAGACGAATGGAGGCAATGGTGCGGATCGCACTCAACGGGATGGGCTCAAGGATGTAGGAATGGGTTCGGTTACCTCGTTCCGAGAAGAAGAGAGATTTGTAGTTTGGGGCAACGTGTGTGGTGTAATGGCTGAAGCGAGAACCTTCGGATTTCTCCCAAGCCATGATACATTGGCGTTGTAAGAAGGCCTCATTAACTTGGGAGTCGATCGACGCATCCTTGACCAATTGACATGCATCCCATCTTCCAAACCATTTCTTGATATCAAGCATCCACCCCGAACTTAGTATTTTGCTCTTGCATGTCTTTTGAACCTTTTGACTTGCTTCATATGCGATTCTAGGAAGACGATGCAAAGGGCTACGTTGTGTCTTACACATGTACTCCACAACCCTTTCCATGCCCAAGACCTCAATGGGAAGCGATCCGGACTCAAGAAGTAAGAGCATGTAGGGTGTTTGTGTCTTGACTTGGAGAAAGTTGGTGAGAAAACGCTTTTGGACATTCTCAAACTCTTTCCAAGTAGACTTCCCGATGCTTCCACCCCACACCTCCACTCCATAAAGAAGCACCGGTGTCACCAATGTGTCAAAGAGGTACTTTTTGAGAGCCCAACACTTGATCTCTCCTGCATTGCACGTGTTCTCAAATGCATAATAAGCCCTCTTTCCGGTTTCCAAGCGACGCATTGCACAATCCTTCCATTTATGATTGGATGGAACCTCAAGGCCAAGGTACTTGAAGTGATCTACCACTTCAAGTTTCTCATTGTTGTATACAATGCATGGATTTTCGTCATTGAGGGTCTTTACAAGCATAACCTTGGTTTTGGATCCATTCACGATCAGCCCGCTATGTAGGCAAAAGCGTTCCAAGACACTCATAAGCTTTTGTGCATCTTCTAAGGTATGTGCCAAGAGCACTACATCATCGGCATAAAGCAAAAGCATGATCACCGCATTTCCAATCTTAACCTCTTCTATGCCTTCTTGCTGCATAAAATCAAGAACCATGTACTCCAATTCATCAATGAGTAGCCCAAAGAGGGTTGGGGAAAGTGGGCATCCTTGTTTGACACCAATAGTGCTTGCAAAAAATTCTGAAATTCCATCTCCCATACGTAATCGACATATCACTTTTTGGTAGATGCGAAAGACTGCATGCATAAATTCTCTCGGCACTTGAAGGCTTTGCATACGTCTCCAAAGATTTCCTCGCGGTACCATGTCAAAAGCTTTCTTGAAATCCACAAAGCAACAATACAACTTTTTTCCTTTCAATCGAGACGCTTCCATAAGAACTCGAAGAGTGACAAGGTGATCAATAGTGCTATGATGCTTTCGAAAACCTGCTTGTCCAAGCGCACGTTTGCCATTCTTTTCAGCCCATTCACTTATCTTCATCTCCATGATACATCCAAATAACTTTGCCATCAAAGAACCAACCATTATAGTGCGATAGTTGTTCACATTGTTTACATCTCCTCCTTTGTGCAAAGGTTTGATCCAATTTGCACTCCAATCATGAGGCATGCCATACTGAAGTGCAAGGTTAAACATATCGCATATCCAATATCGTGTTTTCTTGCTTGTCCATTTAATCATTTCAGCCTTGACACCTTGAAGGTCACCTGCCTTGCGAGTAGCAAGTTTCTCAAGCGCACGGCATACATCTTCAATGGTAAAGAAGGGAGACATAAATGGAAGGGAGCTACAACCCTCCATCTTATCAACATTGGGTTGCTCATAGAGGTTCTTACAATGCATATACATATCCTCAAGAGTCAAGTCACCAAAGCTCTCAACGCGCTTGCCTTTTAGATTTTGCCAAAACTTGCCACATGCATGTGCTTTCTCTTGTGCTAAAAAAAGTTGTTTTTCGACTTCCCACCTTCTCCTCTTCTTTTGAACAAGTGCTTTGTATGTGTGTGAACATTCCAAGTAAACTTCCTTGTCTTTGATTGCATCCAATCTTAGCAAGTGTTTTCGGGCTTGACTACATTCCATGTCAAACCATTTCTTCTTGGTGCTACCCTTCTTAGACCTTTTGCAAGACATGTGTTTCACCGAAAAGCATTCCTTCGCACAAGAGAAAATTACTTCTTTGAAAACTTTCCACTTGCATTCTAATGTTGGGCTCCCTTGATGCTCTATCATGCTTAACATTTGGTCCACCATATCAGCATATATAAGTGCTCGTTTGAAGTCTAGACGTAGGTACAAATGATTCACATCATGATTGGAGGCTACATGCTCGGGCCGTTTACCACACTTGAGGTCAATACATAACATCCTATGATCCGATTCCGGATTCCATTCACCAAGTGTAAAGCTTTGTATGCATTCTAGAGTGGCTTCTGAGAACAACATATAGTCAATCACGCTAGCACCATTGTGCTTTCTACATGTAAAGTCATTGGTGCCTTGCCATAGAGATACACCATTTGCAATGAGCATTCCGGTACTATTGCACATATGTAGAAGTGACTTTCCATAGTGATCCACTTCTTTTGCATCATTAGAACTTCGATTATACATGTATGAGTCATCCACTCTTCTTGATACATGCGGCATGTCGACTTGTTGTGTGTCGTGTTGTAACATATTTGTGCGAGCATTCATGTCTCCAAAAACAATGACTTCACCTTGATCCTTGTAATGAGCAATGTCTTCCTCTAGTTCAACAAAGGGCTGATCTCTATCCATATTCAAGCGAGCATAAAAGTTGGAGTCATAGTGAGGAATGTAGCAGCCGGCCACAAACATGACTTGACCATTTGGTGGGCTGATTTTCAGCCATAAGTAGCGTTTATACTTATCTTCTTTGACAATGGAAACATCTTTCAAACCCTTTTTGGTCATACATGCTACGCCTCCTTGGCCTCTTCGTTGCTTTGCATTTTTGGCCCACATCAAAGAATGTACATCGTATTTGTCAAATCCAAGAATTCGTTGCGCATCATGCTCCCATGTTTCGACAAGAAGTATCACATCGGAGTCATTGGTAAGCTCATCAATGCCAATTCCCGCATTCCATGGATACCCGTTACAATTCCAAAAGCTTATTCGCAAGCGTGAGTTGGTCTCATAGATCATGTGTCCCTATTTGTTGGGTGGACTTGCATCCTCCTCAAGTGACTTTTCTTCTTGAGATGATACCTTAACCTTCTTGCTTCTTTCCTCGTATGCTTTGCGACGTACATTTTGTTGCATAAGAGTGCGATCCTCATATACATTACAACCCGTTCCTTTGAGGTAGATCCAACCATTGTCAAGGATGATCTTTCTCTTTACCTCATCAGCCATGGTACATACAA
This sequence comes from Adiantum capillus-veneris, assembly GCF_014529385.1. Taxonomy (NCBI): domain Eukaryota; kingdom Viridiplantae; phylum Streptophyta; class Polypodiopsida; order Polypodiales; family Pteridaceae; genus Adiantum; species Adiantum capillus-veneris. Next base: position 180,700,539 of record NC_140931.1, read on the forward strand.
TAGGTCTTTCTCCCGAGCGAGGGACTCCTTGTTTTCCAACTCGATGTGCACCATAAGCCATGATTCCTGACATGCCAAAGTGTGTAGCAAAAAACTCTTCAATAGCAACCGCAAGAGATTGGGGTGTTTCCATGCTTTCCTCCTTGATTCCACGAATGACGATGTTCTTTGAGCGTTTTTGTCGTTCTTGCAATTCTTGAGTGTCCACATTCTCTACATTCTTTGCTTGGACAACGGCTTGCGTGATAGGAGATGTAGAAACCACATTATCCTTACATATATCAGCCCATGATTTGGATGCATTTCTCATCTCACATACATCATGTCGTATTGTATCTATCGTTTCCTCTTTCAATACATGATCACTCTCAACTTTGCTCAAGCGCTCTTTCACTACATTCATGTCCACAAGAGAGCGTTTACATTCTTGAACTTCATTCTCAAGATGCATCAAGCGTGTTGTTTGCATTTCAAGAACCTTCTTGAGGTGCTCATTCTCCACAACGAGAACTCTTAAAGTACCATTCTCCATTGCAAGTGCGCGCAACTCTTCACCTTGCTTGTTGACGGTTTCTTGTAACGAGATCAAGTAAGCCATGATCATTGCTTCCGTTGTTGTAGACGATGTGGTTGGATTAGCATCCAAATTCCTTGGAGATTTTGCATCATTCTCCATGGCGAGTGTGGCTTTTCCACCCTTGCGAGTTTTGTCTGACATTGCCTTCAAGTCGGCAACAAAAACGCAAAGTTTTGACAGTTTTTTCAGTTCTGAGATGCTGTTACAGCAAAGCCTTTCATTACACAGAAAAATTCTGTCTTTACATCAATGCGTAGAGGGCTTCGTGCTCTTCGATTGAGGCTATAGATCACCTAAATCGGAGTTCGGATGAGCAAGTTATGGTCAAAAGAGTGAACTGCTGCCTACTAGGTCAAAAAACGGCTGTGAGAGAGAGAGAGAGAGGGAAGAGGATCTGTGTGTGTGTGTGTATGTTATATTTGTCTGTGTGTGTGTATGTTATATTTGTGTCTCAGTGTGTTTGTGTGTATGTTATATTTGTCTGTGTGTGTGTGTGTGTGTCTGTATGTGTGTGTGTGTGTATGTTATATTTGTGTGTCTGTGTGTTTGTGTGTGTGTGTGTGTTGTATTTTTGTGTGTTTGTGAGTGTATGTGTGTGTTGTATTTGTGTGTGTTTGTGAGTGTATGTGTGTGTTGTTTGTTAAGACAAAGCTAGATATGGAATATACTCTGACAGAAACAGAGAGAGAGATAGAGGGAAAGGTAGAGGGACATATAGAGGGACATTTCAGATGCAGAGGGAGAGAGAGAAAGAGAGAGGGAGAGGGCCAAACCTTCTAAGGACGCAGGCTTGCATTATGTCGGAGATGGGTCGGCTTTCTGTCGGAGACGCAGACGACGGCTCTCTCTCTCTCTCTCTCTCTCTCTCTCTCTCTCTCTCTCTCTCTCACTAACTCACTCTCTTTGACGCGGTGTGGTTTTTCTCTCTCATGACCTTTATATGTGACGTACAAAAGTATACGGGCTCAATAATGACCGCACGTGCGACAACATGCAATTATATTCTATTTTATAGTAACACGTGGGGCGGCGCCGTGTGTATCCATTATAAGTGTGATTTTGAGAGAGAGAAAGAGAGAGAGAGAGAGAGAGAGAGAGAGAGAGAGAGAGAGAGAGAGAGAGAGAGAGAGAGAGAACCACAGAAAGAGAGAGACAGATTGAGAGAGAGATAGAGAGGGGGACTCATCACTGTCAGAGAGAGAGAGAGAGAGAGAGAGAGAGAGAGAGAGAGAGAGAGATTGACAGACAAAAAGCAATGGAGGAGACACCTCCCATGGAGTTTCTGCAAACTCCACCAACAAAAGGTGATCTCTCACTCCGTCTCTCTATATTTCCAATAGTTGGTAGCAAATTGTGTGTGTGTGTGTGTGTAAACAAAGAAGAACCCATACTGTTGTTCAACACACACACACACACACACACACACACACACCTCAACACATACTTACATAGACACTCTGTGTGTGTGTGTGTGTGTGTGTGTGTCCCCGTGTAGTAACGGTGCGTAGAGCCAACGAAACACTGGCTGCAGCTCTCTCCGCACGCCTATAGTAAATTTATGACTCTCTCTCTCTCTCTCTCAATTGTACTTAAGGCGCGCGTAGAGAGTTGTAAAAAGTATGTTTTTGTCTATGCATGCCTTTAGTACAAAGAGACACATACACACACACACACACACACACACACACACACACACACACACACACACACACACACACAGAGAGAGAGAGAGAGAGAGAGAGAGAGAGAGAGAGAGAGAGAGAGAGAGAGAGAGAGTCTATGTGTATTTTTTAATGTTCTTTGGAGAGAGAGAGAGAGAGAGAGAGAGAGAGAGAGAGAGAGAGAGAGAGAGAGAGAGAGAGAGAGAGAGAGTGAGACTTGTTATGTTTCCTGATGAATAGGATTAAGGTCCAGTAGGCAGAAGAGGCTGAAACCAGACCCAGAGCTTGTGCCAGGATTTCGGCCTTTGCAGGCTCAATTGCTTAATGTTTCTGCCAAAAGAACTGTTAGCTTTTGTCAGGACATATCTGAAGAAGAGTCAAATGGTGAAGATAAATCAGAGAGGTCACCAGGCCAAGAGGATCCCTCACCCTACAAGGGTCCCTCACCCTCTACAGTACTTGTCACGAAAAATACAAGAAAGAGGAATATAGACTTCTCAGATGATGCCGATGTGCCAGAAAGCAGTCCCTGTGCAACTAAAGGTAAAGCCAAAGAGGATGTGTCTTCTCTGGAAGACCCAGCTGCAACTGATGAGAGGCTGTTCGATTTTGTAGCATCTTGTGGTGCTGGGGACAAATTTGATCTAGTTCATTCTATGTTTAACCCAAAGTTTGACATTGAAGACCTGTTAGCTCAGCACAGTGAATTCTTGCAGTCCTACAGAGATAAATTTGAAGCGATGGTGCAGGTAGGGAGGGTTGTTCTGCCCACTATGACTATTGTGCATTTAAATGACTGTGGTGGAAAGGGACAGGGGCTGAAGAAGTATAGGGAATTACCACCTGCTTGCTGACATTCAGCCTGCCCTTTGCACCAAAAAGAGTGCAAACTTATTCAGGAATCCTTTGGCTTTATGATTTACCTGAACAGACTGTTTGGATTCCTCATGCAGAATCCTGATGAGGTGTTAGAGGAGCAGGATGCAGCACCAGATGAAGAATGCGAGGAGACAACACATATACAAGAAGTCGAGGAGGTTGAAGATACAGTCGACCTTGAGGTTGAGGCAATTGAAGTACAAAGAAGTAAGATGCTCTTTGTGAAAACCACAGAAATCAAACTACCTTTGGATGTCAGTAACTTCACTGAGAAGCATGTTCAGATGATGCTGCTTGCTGTGCCTGACTTCAGGATTGGAGAGAGGAACTATATCTTTTTACATGATGTGCAAAACATATTTTATTTAAGGGAGGACTTCTCCCTGGCTATCATTTCCAGAGTCCAAGAGGAGAGGAGTGGATTTGTTTCAGAGGATAGTAGTGATGATGAGGCAATGGAAACATCCAGCAATCCAATGGAATGCCTCCGAAGATGCTTTGAGAAAGCTGAAAAATACAAGGAGACACTACCTGATGAAGCCACCTTCCAAGCAATAAGACAAAGCCTAAGTCCATCAACAAGTAACAAAGAAGTGGAGGATTGGTTTAACCATTCAGGTCAGGGGTCAACTACATCTGTAGACCTGTGGTAGGAAAACCTCTTTTTGCAGGATGAGAGCTTCATGGTAACTCTGTGTGTGTGTGTGTGTGTGTGTGACTTACTCTGACCTGATATGTGCAGTCTTGGATTGCTGACAAGGATGACTTCCTTCGGCGGCGGACTCGAGAGTATCGTGGAAGGGATGCGGTCCTAGTGTAGTACCTTTCAAAGCTTTGCGAGTCGCCGATAGTAGTTTTTCACAATTCCATGTCACAAGAGGGTTCAATAGCAACTTACACATTCAAGACACTATCACGCTTCTTGGGTGGACCTGTGCTGCCCAAAAGTGCAGATAAAGTCATTCTTGTGGACAAAGTGTTTGCTAGAGATTGTTTTGGTTACTTCCCGGGCTATACAGGTGGTCGGGCAGCGTATTACTACACTTATACAGCAATGGAACTAGCTCTTGGTAAACAAAACCCAGATGAACTTTTAGAGTATGGCAAACATCACATGATTCGTTACAAGGGTGATGTGCCAAAAAACAAAATTGAACCTTCAAAATCTTGATACACTTCAAGTAGCAATTGTATAAGATCATGTATTAAATAAATTTTGTACAATGTCATCCACTCAGAGTATCTTTCTCCACTTGTGGTTCACATACACCATTGTCTCTCTCCACCTTCGTTGACTTTCACGAGCACCTGAGTTGTTGTATGCCATTGATCTTTTAACTTTTTCTTGTTGTAAATGTCTGATGGCTTGTGCTGTTGCTGAAGAGGCCAAGACTTCTTTTGCCTGCATTCGATGAATGATTCTACGATAGAACCATTCAAATAGTTCTCTCAAACTGTTAGCCTTGATTCGAGAGCCACCATGTCGTGTGTGCTTGAAATAAGCATTTCTCGCCATGTAATGAGACTTTTCCATCCCTTGGGTATTCCATATTTCCGGGTTCCCATACTTTTGTATAAAATATGGTAAATGATTGAAGATGATGTGCTGGATATGAAAACAGATTAGTTAGAATGTTTTACACTCACAAAGTGGCACATAAAATAGAATCAAATACACGATAATACCATGTAGTGAGTAATTTGGGTGTCTGTCCATGCTGTCTTGAATGATTTTTTGAGAAGATTGAGATTCTCCTTGAACTTGTTCATATCACCTTGTGACCAGTCATCTTTGTCGCACATCAAAAATTGGATGTCTATTGATCGCCAAACCTCAGCCTTCGCGTTACGAGTAGTTGGTTCTTGGTCTTTGATTGCAATATGTAGCTTTTTCCAGCTCTGATACTCTACCTTGCTAACATAAGATGTGTTATATATTTTTCCATGTTTTGTTAGCTTCAGATCTCTTGTACCTTGGGGTTTAGATAAAAACCTCCGTGCCTTCACCCCACCGATGGATGGTTTGCATGGGACATCCTTCTCAGCAGTTGATCTCTTTTCATCCCGCTGGATTTTCACATTGCCACTATGAAGCCCCATATCCGACAGTACCAATTCTAAGCACTGCAGGGCTACTTGTCGCTCTGTTGAGTTCTTAATCTTCCAAGCAAACCCGATATATAAGTAGACCAATTTCTCCACAATTCTACAAAGGGCATGCATTGTACAGATGTGGACATTCACAAGTGGTATTTTCAAAACCGATCGAAAAGCAGGGTCCTCAATGTGACGTGTTGGAGCTTTTCTCCACCACTTTGGGTCCATGACCTTTGCAGGCTCCATGCAGAACAAACACGGCGACTTTGCCATTGCACCCATTCCACAATTATACATGCATTTTAATGTTTTGAGGTCACCTTCAAGATGCCACTGAACTTGAAAGTCTCCCCTTCCATCTAGACGTAGTACCTCTCCCTGGTTAGTCTGTCTATCAATCACCTCCGGAATATTAGTTCGATGGAACACCCAATATAGAATCTCATGATCTTCTTTCTTTACTTGCAACACAAAATAAATGAGACTTAAGTAGATGTGAACATTTGAGCTTACCTGAGAATCTCGCTTACCTCAAATGCACCAAGCCACCATATGTTAGATTCTGATTGAACACTAAAGTACAAAGGATCATCACTGGGACACTTTGAGAGGGCTCTATTCATTAAAGTAATTGTAACACGCTTTAGCTTTTTCTCTTTAACAAGCTCACACTCATCCAGTTTTAACACAAAATGTAATACCCCTCGTGACTCTTCAAATGTGATGTTGTAAAACTCCACCATTCTCTTCTGTAACATCTGCAGGTCCATAAAAATATTATTGAACTCATCATATGCCATGTTTGCTCCATGGCCACTGTAAGTTGCTTTAATATGAAAGGGTTGTCCAAGATAGTCTCCCTGTGCCTCGTTAAGCTGAAGCCTCTCTTTCCAAACACTTGAGGCTGATGGTAAAAGTTTGGATTTTATACCCTTCTTAACAAAGACGGATGAGACAGATTGTTGTATAGTTGAATATCCTCTTTTGCTTACACCAAGTGAATCAAATGTGCCTTGTATCTCTTTTGCAGGCACTGAGTTCTCTGAAATAAAGCGGTCCACTACATTTCATTGTAGGACCTTAAACTTCTTGTCATGTACTATATCTGCTGCCAGGCTTCTACTTATGAGTGGCTTCAATCTCTTTCCTATATTGGCTTTGGGTCAATGTTTTCCTTGTCAGGATAGATTGAATCTCTACATGAAGACAATGCATAAGTAAATAACAGAAAATTTGCTTCACTAACACTATTTAGGCACATGAAAACAATGCATAACAAGAAAAAACAAAAAGATTACTTAACTAAGACAATGTAGCCAACCAAGAAGCATCACCTTAATGCTCGGATTCTTTTCTTGAGACCTCCGGATGCAACCTGCAATGTTTCAAGATTGCACAATTTCTTCTTTCGGATACGACCACCCAAGATGGTGTCCTTCATTTGACAACTTCGTACATTTCCTTTCAGTTCTTGTACCTCTGTTTTGTGTTGCAAAATGGTAACCTGATCTGTAGAATGTAAATGTGAAAGGCGAACAATCTCACATTGTTGAGCTTGGAGAATGCCCTTATAAGTTTCAGCTTCTCTTGTAAGAGATTTACAATAACCCAGAAGGCCCTTTTCTCCATCACCAGCAAAGGTCAATAAGCTTGTAGGATTGACAAACGGTGGAGACACATTAGTCATTGGATTCTTAGGGTAGAGAGAGCCTCTCGTCCAGATATTTATGTGTTTAGCTCCCTGAGCTCTGAGCGTGTCTATGGAAGCGGGAGGTATATGTGTGTTTGTTTTACTACGCTTAATCAATGGTTGGTACTCATTGTCCAAATCAATGTGAAGGTGATATTTGGCTCATTTCTGGGTAACATTTGTGCCATTTGAGGAGTGCGCCATTAGCCAAATGTGCAGGTTTAATGGAAAGTGAATACAACGAGAGAGAGAGAGAGAGAGAGAGAGAGAGAGAGAGAGAGAGAGAGAGAGAGAGAGAGATGTGGCAACTTGCAAGTATTCTCTGCCGCTCAAAATTCTATAAAAGCAAGAAGATTCCACAATCTCCTCATCTCAAGACTCAGAGTCATCTGCAACATACAACCAATAGTAGGTTCTAATTAGCTTTCTATGGCTCTCTCCCTCTCTCTCCTATAAAAATGAAGGTAATTATAGGTTCAATTATCGTCAGCCAATTGTAAAGCACAACTTAATATCCTCTATTATAGCTTATGCTAAGCTTACGTTCTTAGGAGCAATATATATGGATCCGCAAAATACTCACTAACTAAAGTGCAAGAATCCAAAAGAAGCTCCTATATTAATAACACAAGCTATTCCTACTCCACACTTTTTCTACTTGATTATCGCCTTAAATAGTACTACTCTTTTTAAAGAGCAAGCTGCAACAACAACAAAACAAAACATGCACATTCATCTGATGCAATTAACTTTTGAGTTGTAATTGCCAATTAGAAGTCCGTGTAAATTAATTGCTGCTCCATCCCGCTTTTTTTGTGGCTTTTCTTTTTTGCGGTTGTGAATGTAACATACCACTGATGTTGCATTGCCTGCAGAAGGGAAAAAAGGATGTCCATCTTTCATAGACCAGCTCATGTGATCGGCGGCCAGGGAGGAGGAGCGTTCTCATACAATGCAGGAACAAGCGGATGCATCTTGAGGAATATCGGAGTGTGGGCGGGCGAGTGGTACCTGGGAGAGATCCGTGCGTGGTGGGCAAGCCTGAATAACCCAATTACTTTGGCAGGTCCAATCACGGCTCCTACAAGGAATTCACCTTTGATGTAATAGGACTATTTTTCCAAGTTCTTAAAGTAGAGAAATGTAATCGGTTAGATCTTTTGTTCAATATGGTTTAAAAGATTGTTGAATAGTTTATGAGATAGAGAGTATTAGTCGTACACATTTATAAGTTTGAGACATCAAGGAAGAAAATATATTCTCTTCACAATACATTAAAGATGTATTTAGTAATAATTATTTAATAAAAGATCATGTGGTTGTAGACTATAGAGTAAACATGTAGTCAAAATTATTATTTTTAGCAATACTAATGTTTTATTATCATGTTTTTAATCTTAAATTACATGGAAAAGCTTAAAATAATTTGAAAAAGTCATGGAGACCCAAAAATAGTGGTTTTATGAAATGCAAACTAAAAGTTGTGTTTTTAGCCACATGAAGGGATTTTTTTGCAATTCTGTCTACGCTACCTTGTAGGCCAGACTTGTTTCGAGAATTTCGAGTACCTGGAAGTCTATAATCTGAGTTCGTATGACAAAGTTATGACATAAAAAAATTGCAAACATCAGCAGGGTAGCCTACAAGCAACAAGAGGTTAGCTTACAAACATATATACACAGGAAATATCTCTTTTGTTTCATCCAATCAAGAAGTGATTCCACTCGTTTATGATGTACAAAATGATGTTTTGAATTTGATTATCATGTTGAATTGGTTGCACGAGTATGTTCTTTTGGCTATTTTGTAGACGATGCAAAAATCAATGTGTGAAACAGGATCTGTGCAAGGTATCATGATATTGAGATTGTGATCGTGTTGCAATTTTGATTATGATCGTTGTTGCCATCAAGAGATTGAGAGTGTGATTGAGATTGAGATCGAGAGTGAGAATGTGATTGAGCTTGAGATTGTGTACAAGATTGAGAGTGTGATTGAGATTGAGATTGAGACAGCTCGGGGGTGGTCGGGAGGTTATAAAACGAGCTATGCTCTTCTTGTAATTATTATCCATACAGACTCTTTACTTCATGTATTTATTCTGTGTACTTTGTATTTTTTATTATCAATGTATTTGCCTTTTCCGTGTCGCGTCACAAGTAGTATCAGAGCAGTTTCAATTTTGCGACATCGGTGAAAGATTACGAGAAATTATTGAAGAAAGAAGAAGATGAAAGTGGAAGTAAATGATCATAGAAGAAGAAGCGAAAAAGAAACAATGACGATGATGAGAATGATGATACGGGAGAAGTGACAACCAAATCATTCTTAAAGAAAGCTAAGCTTAAAGAGTTTGATGGCATAAGAAAGACATGCAAAGATTTAGAAGCGTGGATTGAAGAACTTGAAGATTTGGATTATGCTTTTAATATCGAGAACAAGACCACCAGACTTTCGAATGCTGGAGCAAAGTGACTGATAAGGCCACACGTAAAGATGGCTCAATTGGAGACTTTTGGTGATGCGGATGATAAAGGTAAGTCAGCTATCCCTTCTTTGTGATGCTTTATGTCTTTGGTACGTCATTTGAAAACTTTTGTGATTAAATTTATGCTTAAAATCAAAACTTGAAATTGAATTTCTTAATTGAGTCGTGTAGTACACATTACTTCTTGCCCTTTGAATTGACTAAGAAATAAAAAACTTGTGGACTTCTACTGATAATAAAAGGTTCACAAAAGAACTAATTAAAAATCTGTCTTTTTGTTTGAATGGTCAAAATCATAGAGAATTTTTTTATGCCATAGACGTAGGTATGCATGATGTAATTACTGGAAATAATTAGATGATTGAAAATCATCTTTTGATTGATTGTGAAGAAAGAAAAATATCTCTCTAATCATTTGATGACGATAGTCACACCCTTCATGAGAAAGAAAGAGATTCTAAATCTAGTTTTGGCCATGAAATTGATAAGGTGACTTAGATAAGAGTATGAGACTTGTATAACTTTTATAAATGAGTTAAAAGATAAACCTAAGAAAAATAAATTTAAAAACGATTGTATGTAGAAAAGCTTCTTGATGAATTCAAGGATATTTTTCTTGATGACCCGCAATGTATGCCTCCTCCTAAATCAATAGACCATGGGACATGTCTATATCCACAATTTGAATTGTACTCTTGATCTCCTTGCAGATTCAACATAGATGAACTTAAGGAACTTAAACTTGAACTAGAGGACTTGTTGAAAAAAGGGCTAATCAAACCTAGTGTGTCTCTTTGAGGTAGCCCTGTTCTTTTTCAGAGAAAGAAGTATGGGACTTATAGACTGTGCGTTGACTATAGGATCTTAATAAACAAACCATTAAAAATAAATATCGCCTTTCGCACATTGATGAGTTGCTAAGTCAACTTAGCAGTGCGCAAGTGTTTGCAAAGCTTGATCTTTGATTTGGATACCACCAGATCAGAATCAAGGAAGGAGTTTTTTTCAAAACTGCTTTTTGTACACAATATGGGTTCTTCGAGTTTATAGTTGGCTTTTGGTTTGACTAATCCATCCGTGATATCCATGTGTTTAATGAGCAATATATTTCATCCATATTTTGATGACTTTATTTTGGTGTTTTTGAATAATATACTTGTTTATTCTAAGAATAAAAAATATCATGAATTGTATATATGGAAAGGGTAATCTCCAAAGAGAAAATTTATATTGATTTTGACAAGGTCCAAGCAATTGAAAATTGTCGATACCAAAAACTATGAGGAGTATTTTGGATGCATAATATGAGCGAACACATATAAAGAATTTTTCTAAGATTGTGAGATGTCTAATTGACCTTACAAAGAAAAATAAGAGATTTGTATAATCTAAAGCATGTAAATTTACATTTGAAACACTGAAAGAAGAGGATTGAAAATTATATTTTGAAGATTCTAGAATTAGGAAAACCTTCTTTGGTTATATGTGATTCAAGGGGTGTGTTTTATATGAGAAGGAAAGAGTTGTGATATATGAATATAGACAGTGGAGAAGACATGATTTGAACTATCTTGGGTATGATTGAGGATTACACTATAAGAGGAGTTGTCTATAGCCGCTAACATTGCCGTGAAAAAACAAAGGAAAAATGAGAGAGAAAAATTTGCGGGGGCAGCAATAACCGCGACTGTGTACGCGGTAGTGGTTTCTCAGCAATAAGCGCGGTAATAGTTGTGACAATATACCCGCAGGTACTACCACGTCAGTTGTTGTGTTTATTACCACGCCTATTGCCGCTACACGCTAATTCAAAAATAAAGGTGCTCATTTGGGCCACCCAATTTTGGGTGGCCCAAATGAGCACCTTTATTTTTGACCTGCATAAAACAATGAAACATCACTTGTTTTTGAAAGAGTATAAAAAATACCAAAAAACTAAAATTGAATTTACTTTACCTTGACAATTGAACATATAAAAGATCAACTATTTAAAAAATTTACAATAAAAAGTAAATAGTTGTATATACATTGTGCCACATTGGGACTCTACGAAAGTTTGGACAAAACATTTTTCTATCTAATCCTCCTCTATCTCGTCGTCGTTCAGAGGCACATATGTTGGATCACTTTGACTCCACATAAACCCAAACCAAATTAAACAATTATCAATAGCGCAAAACAATTGATACAAAATTACTTGTTTAAACTTACCGCTTGTAGTGGTCCAACCACCACGTCGGATTGCTCGCGAGAGATGTGGTTGTTTTTTAACAACCATCGCCAAGTATCAATTTCTATATGCCGCTCCCGATACTTGACCATCTCTTTGGTTGGTCGAGAGAGAATGATATTTTCCTAAGTTAGCAATAACAATACCAAATCATCAACTACAATCTTTCTAATCACTGATCGACATTATAATCCAATTAGTCTTACATATGTATCCTTCCAAGGTCCCTTGCCTCCCGAGCCATAGTGTGTGGGAGTTTGTCTTGCGCGAGCCTCACGTTGTTGTATCTATGATGAGCCCATCGCAGCTTGATCACTCTTCTCTTGCATTGCCCACTCCCACTCCGCGTTTGCCATGTTGCCACCATGGTAACTCCTGTCTGGATCTCTGACCTCGTTGGTTGCTAAACCATTGTTGCGAAAAACGTTGATCGGGGGTGTTTGGAAATCTAGCTCTAACAGAGCGTCCTCAATGTACCGTGCATGATCCGGTATTGGTCTCTAAACTTTATAAAACAATTCTTATACGTTGAATTCTTATACCTCCCTGCCATATTTAACCCTGTAGTAGCGCCCATGTGTGTCTGGCACGGGTGCATCAGTATCCTCGTCCTCTGCCTCAGGGGCGGCATGCTCTGAAAGTGGGGACTCCATTCCCCCGCCACTACCAAAACATGCAAAACCACAAGATCCACCGCTGCATTGTCTCTCATGGCGCTCGCTGCCCTGAGACGAGCGTCGATGCATGCTGCCAAAGAAAGTCCATCGAGAATGTTCTGGCAAAGCAGGAGTGGAATGGAGTGGCGTAGGACCCTGTGATTCCATGGGAGTAGGACCCTACGATGGGATAGGAGTAGGATGATAGGAAGGGAGAGTAGAGGGAGGTGCTATCAATGTGAGGTTCTGTAGGTAAGGAGTCTCTCCCTCACTCCCCCATGGTGTAGTCTACGGAGAAATACCGTAGGTCGCAAGCTGCTGTGGAGGGGCAAAACAAATCCTCCATCAAACGGAGATACTGCTCTTATAAAGAGATAGTCCGCTGTAAGTCAGGATCTATGAACTGGTGGAGGAACCTGAGAAGGGTAGGTGTAGGATGGCCATGCCTGAAAATAATTAAAAAAAAACCTATGACACTCATGGTTTAGGGTTAACTACGTAGACATTCTTTATTTCTTTGCTTGTTCTCACCGACTCAAGACTCGGGTCCACTGGAGGCGATATCCACCTCGGGTGGGAGCCCACCTGAGATGTGAACCAACCAAACAAGAGCCAACTGGCTGCTCCTCACCGGTTGGTCTCTCATCTAACATCTACATTACAAAAAGCAATACAATTGCACCTCTTTAGATATCATCGCAGTCTCAACCGTGGTAAACCCAAAGGTACATTGCAGTACTCCATGCATGAGTGGATCAATGACCGCAACGCCATGATTAAAAAAGGACTATACCCAAGAGAAAGCGTCTAACCTTCCGGTGCTATGCTCCCGTACTGAGTGCCTACATACATGCATAAATAAATATATATGTACACACATATATATATTATGGTTATAAATGTAGCTATCGTTTTGTGTTGGCTGCACCTAGATTCAACATCTAAGTGATCAATTGATTGTAACATTACAATTATCTCCCAGAGGATATATATATTAGCACACAAACACGTAGATACATATACATACCAGTAGACCTAAGTAGAGGCTATTAGTGCCAAAGGTCAACTGCACCTCTTTAGATATCATTGCAGTCTCAACCATGGTAAAATCAAAGGTACATTGCAATAATCCATGCATGAGTGGATCAATGACCGCAACGCCATGATTAAAAAAGACTATACCCAAGAGGAAGCGTCTAACCTTCGGGTGCTATGCTCCCGTACTTAGTGCCTACATACATGCATAAACAAATATATATGTACACACATATATGTTATGGTTGTAAATGTAGCCATCATTTTGTGTTGGTTGCACCTAGATTCAACGTTTAAGTGATCAATTGATCGTAACATTACAATTCTAATGTAATGCAATAAGTAATTCCATTTCTCTCACTGAGTCTCTCTCTCTCTCTCTCTCTCTCTCTCTCTCTCTCTCTCTCTCTATTCCTCTCACTCTCCCTTCTCAATCGTGCAGTTGAACTATGAAGCGGAAGCTCCATCCCAGAGTCATGCATGCGCCTCCATGTAAAGCAAGCACTTCGTTTAACAAAACATCCTCGCCTTGAAGGAAATCTTGGTGTTGGTTGCTCAAGTATCACTTTGGAGCCTGATTTTCATCTCCTCAACTTCTTTCTCTCTCCCTCTTTCCCCTCTTTCGCTCTCTCCCTATCTCTCTCTCTCTTTCCCTCTTTCCCTATCTCTCTCTCTCTCTCTCTCTATTTACTCTCTCTCTGTCTCTCTCTCTCTCTCTATCTACTCTCTCTCTTTCCCTATATATCTATCTCTCTCTCCCTCTTTCTCTCTATCTCTCTCTCTCTCTCTATTCCTCTCTTTCCCTCTCTCTATTTACTCTCTCTCTTTCCCTATCTCTCTCTCTCTCTCTCTCTCTCTCTCTCTCTCTCTCTCTCTCTCCTCTCTCTCTCTCTCTCTCTCTCTCTCTCTCTCTCTCTCTCCCTCCCTCATCCTCTCTCTCTCTCTCTCTCTCTCTCTCTATCTCTCCCTCTTCCTCTCTCTCTATCTCTCCCTCTTTCTATCTACTCCTATATCTCTCTATTTTCTTTCTTTCTCTCTCCCTCTCTCTTTCCTATCTCTCCCTCTCTCTTTCTCTCTCCCTCCCTATTTCTCCCTCTTTCTATAGCTTTCTCCCTCCTCTCTATTTCTCTCTCTCTCTCTCTCTCTCTCTCTCTCTCTCTCTCTCTCCCTCTTTCCCTCTCTCTTTCTCTCTATCCCCCATCCCTTTATTTTTGTCTCTCTGTATCTCTCCCTCTTCCCCTCTCTCTATCTCTCCCTCTTTCTTGCTTTCCTATCTCTCCCTCTCTCTCTTTCTCTCTCCCTCTCTATCTCTCCATGTCCCTCTTTCCCTCTCTCCCTCTTTCTCTCTATTTCTATCTATCCCTATCTCTGTCTCTATTTCTATCCCTATCCCTCTCTTTCCCTCTTTCTCTCTCTCTCTCTCTCTCTCTCTCTCTCTCTCTCTCTCTCTCTATATATATATATATATATATATATATATATATATCTCCCTCTTTCTCTCTCTATCTCTATCCCTCTCTTTCCCTCTCTCTCTCTCTCATTCTCTCTTTATATATATATATAAATATATATATATAAATATAAATATAAATATAAATATAAATATAAATATAAATATAAATATAAATATAAATATAAATATAAATATAAATATATATATATATATATATCCCTATCCCTCTCTTTCTCTCTCTCTCTCTCTATGTCCCTCTCTCTTTCTCTCTTTCTCTCTCTCTCTCTCTCTCTATCCCTTTCCCTCTCTTTCTCTCTTTATCTATCTATCTCTCTCCATTTATCTCCCTCTCTCTCTCTCTCTCATTCTCTCTTTATCTCTCTCTCTCTCTCTCTCTCTCTCTCTCTCTCTCTCTCCATTTATCTCCCTTTCATTAATTATCTCTCCCTATTTATCTACCTCTATCCCTCTTTCTCTCTCACTCTCTTTATCTCTCTCTCTCTCTCTCTCTCTCTCTCTCTCTCTCTCTCTCTCTCTCTCTTTCTCTTTCTCTTTCTCTCCCTCTCTATCTATTTCCCTCCTCCTCTCTCTCTATTTATCGTTCTCCATTTGTCTCCCTCTCTTTAAATTTATCTCTCTCTCTCTCTCTCTCTCTCTCTCTCTCTCTCTCTCTCTCTCTATTTCTATCTAACATTCTATGCAAACAATCGTTTCCAAGCGTGCCTAACAAATCAATCATTTCCAAACGTGACTAGCAAAGCAACCATTTCCAAACGTGTCTAGCAAAGCAACCATTTCAAACAAGCCGTGAAAAGAAACCGTTTCCTAACGAACGAGGTATGTTATGGATTCTCTATTTTCTCTACTTTTTTTGGATTTGTGTGTGTGTCTGTGTGTGTGAGTAGTAGAAAACAAAAGGGAAAGAGGGGGGATGTGCTTTTGTGTTTACCTCTTTTTTTGTAGCACGGTTGAGCTTCCAAAGACGATGGCGAATACCTCCTTCGCCAAAACTTGGATGAAACCCTCTTCGATAAAACTTGGGAAGCTTGGAGAAGGAGAGAGAGGGAAGGGGGAAGGGGGGGGCTTGGAGAAGGAGAGAGAGGAAAGGGAGACAGGGGGTGGGGAGGGGAGGGGGGGGGGGGGGAGCTTGGGAGCAATGGAGGAGAGCAAGAATGTAGAGTATGTAGCAAAAACACGGCATACTCTGCCTTCTTGCCTATTTTAGGCGCCAATTATTACCGCGCCCATTACCGCGATTATTACCGCCTATATAGCTGCGGCCAGTCATTTCAAACGGATACTTGTGAATCCGAGGTTGCAGGGGGGGTTGGGGGGAGGTGTACAAACCACCCCCTCTATCCTTAGCTATACATTATTTCATTTTTTAGCCTTTTGAGTAAGATTTTTATTTTTTTATGGATACTTTATTTTGTAGTACTTTTAAATGCTTATTAATTGTATTTTTTAAATTATCTTTTAGTTAAAAAATAATTTTAACACTCATTGTCATTTATTCCCTTTGACTTATACTATATGTAATTTTTCTAATGGAATTAAGTGCTTTTCTAATTATTTATGTTTTAGAACACATGACTAAATAAACAACATTTCATGTGTGCAGAACATCGAATGGGATGATCGTGGTCCCCCTGGAGGCCCAGAGCGAGATAGTTGGCTCAAGGAAAAACTACCTTGTTCTTGCGCCAAGTGCAAAAGGGCAATCCCTTGCTTGAGGCGCATTGCTTTGGAGCACGCGGAGAATGAAGGGCTTTGGCATCCTCGAAAAAGCGCTCGGAGAGATGGTATCTCGACTCACCTGTCGCTTAAGGAGTTGCCCCATTGGTTTGTGTTTGGTGGTGGTGCATCGGCCCGCAAGGTCGAATGGTAGAGGCAAGAGCGACTCGGCGATTTGGGTGCACCGCATGGTGATCCTTCCGTTGGCTCTACGTCGACAACTTCTATGGCGTCTTCGTCGCACTTTGAGGCAGAGGATGAGCACATGTTCGACATGTGTGATGAGTTACCAGCTCATGAGTGCAACGTGTGCGAGGAGGATTGTCAGTCCTACACTAAACGGGCTACCAAAACGGAGGATAGACTGATGACGAGTATCTGAACACCTCTTTTACGATGGTGCACGGTACTCGATGCTCCAAGCATCGTTGGAAGTCCTCAACTTGCAAGCAAAATTTGGTTGGAGTAATGCAAGTGTCGATGCACTACTTCTATAAGTATGGAATGTGGCTTTTATATACTCTCTCCCTCTCTCTTTATGGTGTCGTCTTCTAGAAATTATACTAATACGCATGTTTGTTGTAGTTTGATGCGCAAAATGTTGCTAGAAGATCACCACATGCCTCCAGATCGTCGATGAGCTAGATCGTATGTCATTGCACTTGGAATGGAGTATGAGCACATCCATGCATGCATCAACGATTGCATGCTATACCGCGATGTATACCGCAATGAGCATGCGCATGCTACCTCATGCCCCATGTATGGGGAGGCACGATAAAAGACAGTACTGAGTGGGGCACAAATACCCCACAAGGTATTGAGACATTTTCCATGAATTCCTCATATCCAACACATGTTTAAAAGCAGGTCTTCCATGGAGCTTCTCACATGGCACGCAAACCATCGCTCAAATGATGGAATGATGCGTGTCCCTACCGATTCACCTGCATGGTGGCACATCAAAACTCAATGGCCAGAGTTTGGATTGGAGCCTTGATACTTGAGGCTTGGGTTAGCAAGTGATGGTGTCAACCCCTATGGCACTAAGTCTACTTCATAGAGCACTTGGCCTGTGGTGATCGTCAACTACAATATTCCACCATGGGAGACAACCAAGAAGGGCAATATACTTCTTTCCTTGCTTGTTCTAGGGAAGTACAAAGTGTCAAATATTGACATTTACCTCAAGCCCCTCATCGAGGAGTTGGAGGAGTTATGGAGAGGCATTCTTGTTGTCGATGCCTCACTTGCAAAGGGGGGACAGAGGCCATTGTGAGGGGAATCCTTATGTGGACTATGCACAACTATCCTGGGCTTGGAGAGATTTTTGGTAACCCTCTTTCCTCTATCTCTCTTTTCCTCTTTCCCTCTCTCCCTTTAGTTCACTCATCTCTCTAGCCATATGATATGTATGTAGGGTTGTCCACATTGGGGCACAATGCATATCCTACTTGCGGGCCATCATTGGTGGCAGAGAGGCCCAATTCATTGCGTAAGGTAATCTATCCAAACAACCATCATTTCTTACCCCAAGGGCATAACAAGCACAAGGCTCCAACAAATGGGAAGACTCCTCTAAAGCTCACAATGACAGATTGGGCAACCATTTGGGAAGAACACCACAACAACAATCCGGCTCCGCGTCCTCCACGAAAAGGTTTGTCAAGGTATTCCATATTTTTAAGGCTTCCATATTGAAGGACTTAAAAATACAACACCTCTTGGATCCCATGCACATATTCAAGAATGTAGCCCAAACAGTATGGGAACACATTATTGGCAAGAAGGACTCTTTGGGTGCGAGGGAGGATTTGATGCTTTTAAAAACGTCTCCCCGCCTTTGTTACTCCATGGCGTGCCCCAAATGGAAAGATTGTGCTTCCTAAAGCACCATGGATGCTAGCCAAAGAAGAATTAGACAAGGTGAAGGGTACAATTGCCTCTATTCGCACACCAACAGGATACATGAGGTCGCTAAAGGGAGCTTTATCAAAAGTGAAGAAGGGTGGAAGCGTTCAATTGTATGGGTTGAAGTCCCATGATTGGCACAAGGTGCTTCAGGTAATCTTCATACTCCCTATTCTATCTATAGTTTGTGTGTATGACTATCACTCACTTTCCCTTTCCCTTTCCCTTTCCCTTTCCCTGATTTACATTGTAGTTCATTCTGCCGGTGAGGACTATGTGTATATGTCGGGACAAGAACGTCAGAGATGCTATTTTCAAACTAGGAGAGCTAGTAAGGTACACCACAAGACTCCACTCAACTATACCTTTTTTTATGTATACAATAATTTCAACTAGCACTTAGTATATCCTTGCGTGTTTTCTTGTACAGATTTGTGAGCTCCAAGGAAATCAAAATAGATGCTATCCCTGCAGCTCAAACACTTGCAACAGAAACTGTGTGTGCCATTGAAGATGCATTTCCTCGAATCGGTCTTTCTTAGTCAAATTCACCTCTTGGTTCACGTGGTGGAAGAGATCGCTATATGTGGAGTAGTGCACGCACAATGAATGTTCTTCTTAGAGAGGTTTTTAAAGACTCTCAGAGATTTTGTGCACTACGGTCTCAACCAGAGGCATGTATGGCCGAAGGGTGGATCATTCAAGAGGCATTTGTTTACATATCAGAGTATTTGGCACAAGTTGATCCTTCAATGCCTCGCATGTGGTCAGACAAGGAAGATGCAAGGATGACTTCAGAGTTGCCAAGTGGAAAGGGGAAACTAATTAACATGGATATGAATCTATCCCGAGTGGTTGATAACTTTTACATTCTCAGTGAAAAGATTATGACCAAGTGGGTGGACTTGTGGATAGTGGAAAAAGCAAGGTGTTTGCAAGAGAGGGAAGCATGGAAACAAGCACATGGAGGAAGGAGGGCACCCCCATTGCCTAGACACCTTGCATGTTTCCCAGATTTCATTAGTGCAGAGTGGATTCATGAGAGAATGACTAAGGAAAAAGCGCGTGGAGAAGACATCACTAGCAAAGAATGGGAGTATGCACGAGGATGCGTACCAAAGGTAGAGTACTCATATACCTAAACCATATTGTAATGCTATTTCTTGAAATTATCTTTAATATGTATTTGATAAATTAATATATTTTTCTATTTTGTAGTGCATTTCCTTTAACTCTGTGTGGTCAAAGGGTTGTCACTTTCATACGTGCCGCATTGATGAGCGTAGAACCACCATGGATTGTGCCATCATGGGCAACTTTGACACAGACGGTGATGAAGCTAGGTACTGCAAAACTATTGAAAGGATACTAAAGGTTAATTTTAGAACCTTTCATACCTTCATCTTTGAATGAAAGTGGTTTGCAAATGTGTTTAGATGACATGAGAATGACCTCTACATGGTGGACTCTAGTGTGCATCACACAGGGAGGTATGACAATTTAGTTTTACCACACAATTGTGAGCAATTAAGTGACATGTATCTTTTTTATTTCTATTTTCTTGTAGCGTTAGTTATACCAATGTTACTCACTTTTGTTGGAATTAGGGTCGCAGAGAAACACACACAGCTTGGAGAAGATGAAGGAAGCTCAAGGCACACAATAGAGAGTGTGCTACTTGGTGTGCAATGGAAAGATAGATAGCCCTAGAGTGATGGGTGTATATACAATGCTCGGGGGAAAAAACCTCCTAAAGTGGAAAAATATGCCCCGACGGTCCTAGTGTGTTCACACACATCATTACCACATGTATATGGTAACAAATCCCCCCTGGAGTGATGCGGTGAACGAGAGCTGGCACATGAGTAAAGGGAAGTGCCATGCCCTGAGGACATGATCAGTCCACAAAGGGGAGTAAGCCCAAAGCTTTGCAAAACCTTCAAGCTTCTCACGAGACAAGGCACACAATAGAGAGTGTGCTACTTGGTGTGCAATGGAAAGATAGATAGCCCTAGAGTGATGGGTGTATATACAATGCTCGGGGGAAAAAACCTCCTAAAGTGGAAAAATATGCCCCGGCGGTCCTAGTGTGTTCACACACATCATTACCACATCTATATGGTAACAAATCCCCCTTGGAGTGATGCGGTGAACGAGAGCTGGCACATGAGTAAAGGGAAGTGCCATGCCCTGAGGACATGATCAGTCCACAAAGGGGAGTAAACCCAAAGCTTTGCAAAACCTTAAAGCTTCTCACGAGAAAATGCCTTTGTGAAAAGATCTGCAAGGTTGTCCTGTGTTGGCACATAAGCCAAGCTGATCTCTCCTGTTGAGAGCCTCTCCCTGCCATAGTGGTAATGCACCTCAATGTGCTTTGTGCGAGCATGAAAAACTGGGTTCCTTGCAATTGCCAATGCGCTCTGACGATTAGTGTAGATAGTGTTGGCAGTGTCCTGTCCAACACTCAAATCAGCCATAAGGCGTCTGAGCCATACACACTCAACCGTAGCTGTGAAGACTGCCCTATACTCAGCCTCACAACTTGAAGTAACCACAGTAGGTTTCTTCTTGCTCACCCTTGATATACATGAACTACCAAGCATGAAACAAAAACCACTTGTGGACACTCATGTGTCAAAACAACCAGCCCAATCTCAGTGCAAAAAAGCATGTAAGTCTGGCGGCAATGATCCCCCCTTGGGATAAACCAAGCCAAGATGTAATGTAAAGTGCCATTAAGGTAGCAAAAAATCCTCTTGACAGCTTGCCAATGCTTAGACCTTGGGCTATGCATAAATTTGCTGACATGTGAGACTGCAAACTGAATATCTAGCCTCATGTTGCATACATAAATGAGGCATCCAACAGCAGTTTGGTAAAGAGTGACATCAGCAGGATCACCATCGTCATGAAAATTTCAAACCTGTTTCCATGGGATTGGCAATAGGTTTGCAATCCTCAAGTCCAAACTTACATAGAAATGTCTCTATGTAACTTTTTTGACACAAGGCAATACCACCATTACACTGCTTAAACTATATACCCAAGTAATGATGCAACATCCCCAAATCTTTCATCTTGAAAGTAGAATTCAAATCAGCCTTAAATTCAGCAATATGTCTCTCATTTGGTCCAGTGATCAGCAAATCATCTACATAAAGAACCACAATGAGAAGTACATCACCCTCATGCTTTACATACAATGTGCTTTCTGTTGGACTATTACGAAAGCCTTGTTTGACCAAATGAGTGTCAATTTTCTCATACCAAGCACGAGGAGATTGCTTCAACCCATACAAAGCCTTGTTACATTTGCACACTTTGTATTCTTGTCCTTTTTTGACAAAACCGTGAGGCTGTGTTACATAAACTTCCTCAAATATGTCACCATTCAAGAAAGCAGTAACAATGTCTAATTGATGTACATCCCAACCAAAATGAGCTGCCAATGCACATAGAAAATGCACAGTAGTCATACGACAAGTGGGAGCAAATGTCTCTTCATAATCTATGCCTTTTTGTTGTGCATAACCCTTTGCAACAAGTCGAGCCTTAATGGCGATCGATCTCACCATCCGACTTTCAACTTGTAAACCCACTTTGTACCAATGGCCTTTTTGCTAGGAGGCAAATCACATAAAGTCCATGTGTCATCTTCTATAAGTGCATCATATTCTGATTGCATGGCAGTCATCCAATTTTTTGAATTTTGTGCTTCATCAAAAGACAGAGGCTCCTCAACATCATGTAAGCTAGACACAACCAAATCATAGCAATCTGATGAATAAGATGCATGGCAAGAGCCTGAACGAGTATGACTAGACAAAGATTCATCCAATTTACTATCATGCAATGTATGCACTAGCCATTTTGGCATACCTCTAGCCTGCTCATTTTCAGCCCTTTCCTCATCAAGTACATCATGTACATCTGCATCAGTAATAGGCTAATCTGTAACATTTTCAGAAACCCCCATAGGCTGTACATTTGCCTCATTGGAATTTTCATTTGAACTTCCACCATCGAAAAGAGGCAGCAAAGTGTCATAAATGTCCTTTGAGCTTACATTACTATCTCTAGTACATGACAGCAAGGGCTGAATAGAATCTTCCACAAACACTACATCCCGTGAAACCAGAATACGCTTTGTTTGCGGATCATACAACCTGTAACCTTTGATTTCAGCACTATAACCAACAAAAATACATTTGACAGCCTTATCATCCAATTTTTTGCGTTGTGTTTGTGGCACCAAAGCATATGCCAAACAACCAAAAACACGCATGTGCTCAATAGAAGGCTTTCTATCATGCCATGCTTCATATGGAGTAATAGACTGCAAAGCTTTTGTAGGACACCTGTTTAGTACATAAGTGGCACACATGATGGCCTCAAGCCAAAAAGAATGCGGCAAAGCTTGACTTTTGACCATACATCATGCCATTTCCGTAAGTGACATGTTTTTCCTCTCAGCAACACCATTTTGCCGAGGTGTATAAGGCATTGAACATCGGTGTTTTATCCCACGACTAGCCAAGAATGCATTGAATTCATGAGATATATACTCCCCCCCTCGATCGGAACGGAGGGTGCCCATAGTAGTACATTTCAAGACATTTTCAGCCATAGCCAGAAATAGTTTGAAGCACATGAAACCTTTGGACTTCACTTTAAGCGGAAATACCCATGCATGCCTGGAGTAATCATCAATAAAAGTCACGAAGTATAGGTAATTGCCCAAGGACGAAGTTTGCATGGGCCAAAAAACATCACTATGCACAAGCTGCAAATTGCATGTGGCCCTAACCGAACCATCCTTTGGAATCTCAGAACGTTGCATCTTACCCAAAATATAGCCTTCACAAACATGTTTTACAGGTGCTTCAAGAGGCGGCAAAGAAGAAACCATATCAGATTTCGGCAAACGCAGCAAGCTAGAAAAATCCAGATGACCAAAATGTGCATGCCAAAGTTTTGCATCTGAAATAGCCCTTGAATCTGCAACTGCATTTGCAAAATTTTATCTACACTTGTCATACAAAGTGATCTTATACAGCCCACGGCACAAAAGCCCAGCAACAACAATTTCATCACCAAAAACTAAGATCATGAACTGTACATTTTTCATCCACAAATTTGACTACAAGTTCAAGTATAGCAAGTGCAGATACAGACAAAAGATTCTTCTTGATCCCAGGTACATAAAGTGCATCAACAAGTGTGAAAGAAATGCAATTAGCAGTAGTAAGCACAATCTTTCCAACTCCCAGAACCGAATAAGAGGCATTGTTAGCACAAGTGATTGCATTCCCATGAGGGACAGACTCGAGAGAGGTGAACAATTCACGATGTGAGGTAATGTGCTTTGTAGCACTACTGTGGAAATACCACACATGTGAATCTATAGCAATTGACATACATGCATCATGGACAATAGGATTGTAAGTGCACTTTGCACTAAAAGCCCATTCTGCATCAACATCAACATTACACTCTCCTTTTACAAAAGACTCAACAATTGCCGCATTTGTAGTGGAACCAGCATTTGTAGTGGAACCACCCTCTTTCTTCTTAGCCTCTTTGGTCTTTAACTTAGGACACTGCTTGATCAAGTGATCATTAGCTTTACAATAATGGCAACACATCTTCTTTTTGCCCTTATTACCAGAATTGTAAGACTATGTGCTGCTAGTAGAAGCATTGGGAGCAGAAGTTTTTCCACTCGTAGCAAAACCATAAGAAGTGGCTGCATTGCTGTTACCGCCCTTTCTTTGAGAAGTAATAAAAGCTTGTTCAATTGCACGCTGTCTAGTCCTGTTTTTTCTGTAAAGTGACTCTTGCAATAGCAATGTACATAATGCATCAAACTTGACAACTTCTGGATTTCCTTGGGTCATAAGTCTCCAAGTACTAGCAAAAGTCTGGTAAGAATCTAGTAAGGCATCAAGAACATTCTGCACAAGGGAACTGTCTGAAATGACTTCACTTGCAGAAAAAAGTTTCTCATTGATATCCTTGACACTAGCAAGGAAAGTGTCCATATCATTTTTCTCATGCATAATCTTTGACTCCAGCTCTTTACACAGCAAAGTAATTTTAGCCTCATTGCGACTTGCATAAAGACCAACCAAAATATCCCAAGCCTGTTTTGCAAATATTACTGAACGGATGTGAGGAACAATGGTGTGCTTCACAGACAATGCATCAATGTATGAGTCTGTGCATCCTTTACATCCCAAAGAGCTTGTTCTGCCGTAGGCAAAACAACTCCAATAGCAGCAATCCTTACAGAAAGACCTGCAACATCCTCAACATCGCCTACATCCTCAGAACCAGAACGTACATCAATGCCCTGCACAATATTCCAGACGCCCTTTGACACAAGAATGTGTTGCATCATATAAGCCCCCATAGGGTAATTGTCCCCATCCAACCTGTCCTTAGCAACAAATATCTTGAACACATCTGTGTTGTTGTCAGCCATGGTAAACGCTGCACTTGATGTGAAAACTGCTGGAAAATAGGACAAACGGAGTAGAAACAACACGTTCCATATAGCAGAAACCACAGAAGATTGTAAGGCAACTGTTATGCAAAAAACAGCACTGATAAAAATTCTGCACAAAATGACAAAATTTCATTTGCAGACCTGCCTATAGTGGAAACGGAGGCCGAAATGAGCCTGAATCAAAAATCTGAGCAGACTAAGCTCTACGAGTAGTCCTGAAATATTTGTCGATCTACGAATTCTTGCCAAACCTCACTGTAATCGGAGAAAGTGAGCAGGCATGTGCTAGAGCAGCTGGCGATTAAGCCCGGGAGGACGTGACCTGCTCTGATATGAATTGTTGGAATCAGGGTTGCAGAGAAACACATACAGCTTGGAGAATACAAAAGACGCTCAAGGCACACAATAGAGAGTGTGTTACTTGGTGTGCAATGGAAAGATAGATAGCCCTAGAGTGATGGGCGTATATACAATGCTCGCGGGAAAAAACCTCCTAAAGAGGAAAAAAATGTCCCGGCGGTCCTAGTGTGTTCACACATATCACTACCACATGTATATGGTAACAACTTTGAGCTTCTATTTTATAGGTCATCTATATCCCAACAATCCACCAACCAAAACTTTGGTTCGTAATTACCGTAACACCTCGGGGGAGAACCATTTTTTCCACTAATGAAGTGGATACTATCTTCAACCCTCTTCCACCCCCGACTTTGGATGAGGTGGAAATAGAGGAGAGGGAGGTCGATGAATCAAGTCCGGCGGCAACAAGTCTTAGCGAGGATGATTGTCATGATGATGAAGATGATGAGATGGAGGATGACAAACTCGAAGATGATGAAGGCAATGCATCCACAAACAACAATTTTTTTTCTCTCTTTATTCTTAATTTTCATTGAGAGGAGGGAAACACCAAATTTTGAAGAGGAGGGGGGGGGGGGGGGGGGGGGGGGGGGGGGGGGGGGGGGGGGGGGGGGGGGTGTTAAGCGAAAATTTGAATGTTTAGGCACTAAATTTGGATGTTGGATATAATAACGATAATATGCATGGTAATAACAACGGTAATAACAACGGAAACAATCGTGGTAATATTTTAAACACAAAGAAAACCCCCCACCCTCCTCTCTCTTGTTTCTCTACTTGAATTTGCACCTTCTCTCTACAAAACACGGTAACACAACGCGATAAACACTTGAATATTTTCATAGTGTTAGTTAAGAATATATCTTCACTCATCCATTAGTCAATAATAGGTAGAAGTGATGGCTTCAACTATTATGTGAGTATAAGTTTATGTGAGTATAATTTTAACTGAAAATATTTGGATAGAAAAGAGACAAGGTCACTAATGTCCAAGACCGATTATCATTTATGTGGTCCTTATTGATTTAATTCATTAAGTTTGATATGAAGTGAATAATGATAATTTCTACTCTAGCATTAACTCTTATCTAAATCCTCATGTGTGAGATATTTGAGACTTGTATTATCATGATTGTTTATGTATTTCTGTAAATTCCTCTCTCAAATATCAACTTTTGTGAGGATGCCAGAAATATTCTTTAGATAATCTTGTTTTAAATAAAAGGTATTAAGATAGTGAAATAGTGAAATAGTCATTCTAAAGACAGAACTAGAGCTCATTTTGATTGTAGAGTTAGGTAGCTTAGAAGTAAGATTCTTCTTGTAGTTTTGGTTAAGTGAGATGTATCCTGTAAAATATGCCTTTTCGATTGACTTTGATATTTTGTATGTTGAAAACCTCTCTTTCCAACTCTGAGGAAAAAGTTAATTTTAATAAGGGGAGAATGTAATAGGACTATTTTTCCAAGTTCTTAAAGTAGAAAGAATGCAATATGTTAGATCTTTTGTTCAATATGGTTTAATAGATTGTTGAATAGTTTATGAGATAGAGAGTACTAGTCGTGCACATTTATAAGTTTGAGATATCGAGAAAGAGAATATATTCTCTTCACAATACAAAAAGATGTATTTAGTAATACTATTTAATAAAAGATCATTTGGTTGTAGACTGTAGAGTAAACATGTAGTCAAAATTATTGTTTTCATCAATATCAATGTTTTCTTATCATGTGTTTTAGCTTACAACACATGGACAAGCTTAAAATAAGTTGAAGAAGTTATGGAGACCCGAAAATAGTGGTTTTATGAAACGTGAACTAAAAGTTGCATTGTTAGCCATACAAATGAATTTTTTGCAATTCTATCAGTACTACCTTGTAGACTAGACCTGTTCCCATCGTTTTCAGTATTTGGAAGTCTATATTCTAAGTTTGTATCACAAAGTTATGACACAAACAAATTGCCAAGAGCAGTAGGCTAGCCTACAAGCAACAACAGGTTAGCTTACAAACAAATATACACAGGTAATATCTCTTTTGTTTCATCCAATCAAGAAGTGATTTCACTCTTTTATGACGGTACAAAATGATGTTTTTGAATTTGATTATCATGTTGAACTGGTTGCACGAGTATGTTCTTTTGGTTATTTTGTAGACGGGGCAGAAATCAATGTGTGAAACAGGATCTGTGCAAGGTATCATGATATTGAGATTGTGATCGTGTTGCGATTCCAATTATGATCGTTGTTGCCATCAAGAGATTGAGATTGAGATGGAGATTGAGAATGAGAGTGTGATTGAGATTGAGATTGTGCACAAGATTGAGATTGAGATTGAGAATGAGAGTGTGATTGAGATTGAGATGGAGATAGCTCGGGGGTGGTCGGGAGGTTGTGAATGGAGCTATGCTCTTCTTGTAATTATTATCCATACGGACTCTTTACTTCATTTATTTATTCTGCATACTCTGTATTTTTCATTATCAATGTATTTGCCTTTCTCGTGTCACGTCACATTCGAGGATGGCGAGCGCATCACTAGCCTCTCTCTCTAGGACAACGGTGCAGGTACTTATTTTGACTCTCTCTCTCTCTCTCTCTCTGGTATTTACACTCGATCATGCATGTTAATTGCTTGAAGGCATTGTACTCAGATGCATCATGATCACATGCAGGTACGTGTTCTGGTGGCTCTGGTTCTTCACAGCAATGGAAGGGAGTTTCTCCACTACATGACATCCCGAGGCTTGAAACAAGAGTACCCAATCATTATAGAATCTGGCCTCTGTGTTGGCTTGATCGACAAGAATGGCCACCACATTGATAGCCTTGGCTTCATGTTCCTTTTCACCATAGCATCCACTTGCATGATCAATGTCAGCTACCCAACCTTAGGCATTGAGATGGCTAGCATTGTGCCCGTCACGCTAGATGCCATGACCGACAACATTGTGCCCGTCACACTAGACGCCATGACCAACAGCAACAATGTGGGTACCATCTCCAAGAACTGGGTATTTCAAGGTGGCCAAGAGGTGAGCATGTCCTCTACCTGGTCTCTCACAACGGGCATAGAGCTCCATGCCAGTGTTACCATGACGATGGGGATCCCTACATTCATCGAGGTGCAGGGGCCGTATGGATGGAACCTGAGCACTAGCTCCACCTTCTCAACCACCCACACCGAAACTCGCACCCTTTAGTGGGAGCAGTCTGGAGTCCTACAGCTTGGCCAGTGGATCTCTATACAAGCTCTTACTAGGAGAGAAACCATATCCCTGCACTACGAGGCCACCATGAAAATCACCCTCCAAGATGGCGGTGTGTTTAGCTACTCAATCAATAATATGTACAATGGAGTGGATTACACGGACGTTCAGATAGTAAATTAGGGTACTCCACAAGCTTCTGTATCAAGAGAACTTATTCCTAAGGAGCCCATTAGTTTGTCGGCTACTAATGCAGGTTGCCACGTTGAATCTAATGGTGTACATATCAACTCTCATTACAATAATGGCCTTCCACATCACGAGGCGGATCAGCCTGTTATGCTAGTCGAACCTCATTATGAAAATATCCCTCCAGCTCATCATTTCAAAGGGAACAATACTGAACAGCCCAATGGAGTAGTGGAAGAGAGCACACTTGTGTTTTAGCAACAACTAACTAGCTCTTTGGTCCAAATCACCTTACCACACTTGCCTATCATGCTCTCTAAGGGCATGGCTATCTATAGCCTCTTAGGTTGGAATAAAATGAGTACCTATAGATAAGGCATGCTCCTGTGATGTTTAGATATGTGGAATGCAACTATTGTTCATATGGTTCCTACATGTACAACAATGCTAGTTATCAATATGCGAGTCTCTCAACATACATCACTTGTAGTCTATAAGGTATTTATAATTTCACCACAAGTGTTAGGACTGTTGCTAATTTATGAATGATCTGAATTTAGGCTTGTGGAAGATTCCCTCTTTGTGAATTACCTTGATCCTTTTTCAATCTAAGAAAACTGGATCGGTACGTGAACCTCCCTGAACATGATAATTAGTTTTTCCATCTTTAGGAAATTCCATATAAAGTTTTTTTGTAAAACGAGTTTACATATACCCAATTATCGAGACTAGTCTTTTTACAATTAGTAAGGTTCAAGGCAACATCTTCTCATTAAGGTCCAAGCAAAGAAGAATGGCCCTTATTTGCCTATGCCTCTCTCTCTCTCTCTCTCTCTCTCTCTCTCTCTCTCTCTCTCTCTCTCTCTCTCTCTCTCTCTCTCTCTCAAAGAAATGGGTTTCACCTAGAAATATATGACCTCAATCTTTGTATGTACAACACACACAAGGTCATATTTAAAACTCTCTCTCTCTCTCTCTCTCTCCTGCTGGAATTTGTTCCCTCTATTAACTTACAATTTGTGTACAATATTCATGGCTCTTTCCCTAAGAGGGGGATCTCCTCAGTCATTATATCCTTGAAAAGCCTAACAGGAAGGGAAGTGAGAAAGTAGAGAATACAAGAGTGGAGAACATCGCAAATCTTACCCTGCACATGTCCCCTATAAACCACCTAAACCGGTGCTTAGATGATTGCAAACAAAATGACATTGCAAGAACTATATCCTGCAAGAACCCAAAGATAATCTTACACATGGTAACTTTAATACCCCAGGTGTCATGCCACCATAGTCTTTCCCATCTCCACCATTCATCAATAGCCTTGCAGTGCCAAAATAAGGGTTTATGGCTTTCCACTCTTTTACATCTGACATATTTACCTCACCACTATTTCTCTTATGTAGTTTCTTAGCATCAAGTAGGGCACCACAGATTACTCTCCAAAGAAAGACCCTACCTTTAAAAGTAATACAGGAAGACCATACATTTGGAAGCACATTATTCCACCAATTTTGATCTTTTTGCATAAACCAAACTTTATTGCTTTTAACAAACACATGGCTAGAGTCCAAAAATAATAATCTATAAATGTGACCTGTAGATGCAGTCCACCAATTAACTGAGCTATTAAGAAGATTCGAGTGTCTCTGCCTATCCTCCTCATTATGCACCAAGGGAATTTGCAAATTGTGAGTACATGCCTACACTAGTCCCCATTGTTGTGTTCAGTTTCTTTGTAAACCATATTTTGTGAAAGCTGCATATGAGTTTTGGAAACCCCCTAAGAGTCCATAACTTGACCAATGCAGTGCACACACTCCTTAAACATATACAAAGCCTTTTTCTTAAGCAAAGAAGCAGGAGGTAATTGAAAAACAAAAGAACATAAGAGATCTTCAGAAGGTAGTGAGTGACCAAAGTAATGCATACGGCCATTCCAAATCAATTTAGAGCATAGAATTTTTCAAGAGTTAATCAACAGTTGAGAAGTAGCATAATTAGTTTTCAAAGGAGCAGCAAAAAAGAGTTTATCATACCTAGGCATGTTCCAAGAACCATGAAAGTACACAACAAAAGCATCATTTAGCAGCAAAAGACATTCATACCGCTCTCAGGTTGTTTGCAAAAATTATGTGGAACGGTCAGGAGGCGGCGGGCCCCTAGCTACTCAGACCAATGCAAGAGATGGGAGGGAACAGGAACGATTTCAAGACACGAAACACAATAAGCAATAGAGAAGATAAATCTTAATAGAATGAATACACGGATACAAGGATTCACGATTGCAAGGATTTCCCAAGATGTGCCCTGGGTATTCCCAATTTCAATAAGAAATAATCAAGCTGAATTTGGCATAATCGAACTTTGCCAATCTCAAGCACGAGTCTCTGTGTTGCGCACACGCCTCGACCATCACTATAAGAGGAGTAGTCTATAACCGCTAGCATTGCCGCAAAAAAAAAAAAGCAAAATGGAGAGAAAAAAATTTGCTCTGCGGCAATAACAACAACTAATGCGATAGTGGTTTGGAGGCAATAAGCGTGGTAATAACTGCGGCAATATATCTGCAGCTATTACCGTGTTATTTATCATAGATATTACCGCTCTTATTGCTGCTAAACGCCCATTCAAAAATAAAGGTGCTCATTTGGGCCACCCAAAATTGGGTGGCTCAAATGAGCACCTTTATTTTTTACCTGCATAAAACAATGAAACATCAATTGTTTTTTGGAAAAGTATACAAAAAAACCAAAGAATTGAAATTGAATTTACTTTACCTTGACAATTAAATATGTAGAAGATCATTACGTTTGATCACCTTGACTCTACGTAAACCCAAACTAGATTAAACAATTATCAAGAACTCAAAACAATTGATACAAAATTACTTGTTTAAACTTACTGCTTGTAGTGATCCAACCGCCGCGTCCAATTGCTCGCGAGAGATGTGGTTGTTCTCAAACAACCATTGCCAAGTATCAAATTCTGTATGTCGCTCCCAATACTTGACCATCTCTTGGTTGTTCGAGAAAGAGTGATATTTTCCTAAATTAGCAATAACAATAAAAATCATCAACTACAATTTTTATAATGACGAATCGATGTTATAATTTAATCAACCTTACATATTTGTCCTTATAGGTGCCTTGCCTCCTGAGCCATAGTGTGTGGGAGGTTTTCTGGCACGGGCCTTGCATTGTTGTCTGTAGGATGAGCCCATCGCAATGCCTCATCGCTCTTTTCTTGCATTACCCACTTCCACTTCGCGTCTGCCATGTTGCCACAGTGGTAGCTCCTGTCTGGATCTCTAACCTGGTTGGCTATTGTGCACCGCACATTGGAATGCTTGTTTTTCAAAAATGTCTTTATGTAGCCCTCCAACCACAGTCGTGAAAAACGTTGATTGGGGGCATTTGGAAATCTAGCTAACAATGCGTTCTCAATGTAGCATGCATGATCGAGCAGTTGGTCTCTAAACTTTACAAAATAGTTCTTATACATTGAATGTATAAGAATTTGAAGATGGCGTCAAAATGCCCAGTCCTGTGCTGTGCCGAAGTCCAGCTCCCCACCATATTTAACCCTGTAGTAGCGTCCATGCGTGTCTACCATGGGTGCATCAGTATCCTTGTCCTCTGCGTCAAGGGTAGCACACTCTGAAAGTGGGGACTCGATTCCCCCGCCACTACCAAAATAGGTGAAGCCACAAGATCCATTGCCACTTTGTGTCTCACGGCACTCGCTGCCTTGAGACAAGCATCGACGCGTGCTGCTAGAGGAAGTTCGTCCACGATGTTCTGGCAAAGCAGGAGTGGAATGAAGGGGCGTAGGACCTTGTGATGCGATCAAAGTGGGACCCTATGACGGAAGGGGAGTAGGACGATAAGAAGGTGCCGTCAGTGCGAGGCTCTGAAGGTAAGGAGTCCCTCCTTGACTCCCCCATGGTGTGGTCTACGGAGAAAGACCGTAGGTTGCAAGCTGTTGTGGACTGTAGCGGCCAAACAAATCCTCCGTTTATTACAACATACCACCAAGATTTCGACGCACCAGATTTCGACGGCCGTACCTTGTTTTTCGATGGACTTGCAGCCCGTCGATATACACGCCGAAAGGGGCGTCGAAATGCATGTGGAAAGGTAAA
Source organism: Adiantum capillus-veneris (assembly GCF_014529385.1). Classification (NCBI taxonomy): domain Eukaryota; kingdom Viridiplantae; phylum Streptophyta; class Polypodiopsida; order Polypodiales; family Pteridaceae; genus Adiantum; species Adiantum capillus-veneris. The sequence continues at coordinate 180,733,358 of NC_140931.1, forward strand.
TATTACCACGCGAATTTCCACAGGTATTCCCATGCGTCTTTCAACGCATATTTCGACGAAAAAAAATCGGAGAAAAAAAGGAAATCCGCGCGCAGGCAGTCATTTTTGCCTAAGACGTGCTCAGATCTGCTCTTAGCCGAAACCTGCTGCGCAGGTATTATGAGCTCTCCCCCCCCCCCCCCCCCCCCCCCCCCCCAAACCCTCTCTCTCTGTCTACATCGTGTGTGTGTAGGAGAGAGAGAGAGAGAGAGAGAGAGAGAGAGAGAGAGAGAGAGAGAGAGAGAGAGAGAAATGTGTGTGTGTGTGTAAGAAATTAAAAAGAGAGAGAGAGAGATGTGTGTGCGTGTAGGAAATTAAAGAGAGAGAGAGAGAGAGAGAGAGAGAGAGAGAGAGAGAGAGAGAGAGAGAGAGAGAGAGAGAGAGAGAGAGAGAGAGAGAGATGTATGTGTAGGAAATTAAAATTAAAATTAAAGAGAGAGAGAGAGAGAGAGAGAGAGAGAGAGAGAGAGAAAATGTATGCGTAGGAAATTAAAATTAAAGAGAGAGAGAGAGGGAGAGAGAGAGATGTGCGTAGAAATTAAAAAGAGAGAGAGAAGAGATATAAAGAGTGATATATATATATATATATATATATATATATATAGAGAGAGAGAGAGAGAGAGAGAGAGAGAGAGAGAGAGAGAGAGAGAGAGAGAGAGAGAGAGATAGAAAATAGAGAGAGAGAAAGAGATAGGAAATAGAGAGAGAGAGAGAAAGAGAGTGATATATATATATATATATATATATATATATATATATATATATATATATATATATATATATATAGAGAGAGAGAGAGAGAGAGAGAGAGAGAGAGAGAGAGAGAGAGGAAAATAGAGAAATAGAGAGAGAGATAGATATAGGGAAATAGAGAGAGAGAGAGAGGAAAATAGAGAGCGAGAGTGAGATCGAGAGAGAGAGAAAGAGAAAGAGAGATAGCAAGAGCGAGAGACGCGAGAGAGAGAGAGAGAGAGAGAGAGAGAGAGAGAGAGAGAGAGAGAGAGAGAGAGAGAGAGAGAGAGAGGGAAGAGAGAGAGAGATGAGAGAGAAAGAGAGAGAGATAGCGAGAGCGAGATCGAGAGAGAGAAAGAGAAAGAGAGACAGCGAGAGTGAGATGGGAAAGAGAAGAAAGAGAGATAGGGTACGTAGAGAGAGAGAGAGAGAGAGAGAGGAGAGAGAGAGAGAGAGAGAGAGAGAGAGAGAGAGAGAGAGAGAGAGAGAGAGAGAGAGAGAGAGAGAGAGAGATAGTAGATAGAGAAAGTCGGCGTGAAACAGTTAGGTTGGCTGACCAATTGTGTGAAAAGGACAAAAACTCTCTCTATCTCTCTCTCCCTCTAAAAAAAACTATGGAACTAAAAGAGGCAAAGGGGTTTTGCCCGCTACATGCATTGTCATGTACACCTGGGAGAGCACGTATGCATTGTCATGTACACCTGGGAGAGCACGTATGTGTCTACCCATATAGGATTTGACCAATAAAGACGAGATTTTGACCCGGTGGTCCTGATCTCCGTATACCTCTGGACCGAGGTGTACGGAGATCGGGCAAGGCTAGAGAATGCGAGGTAGTTTACATTGTGAGGAGTATATATATTAAAACAAAATTCATAATCATTGTAGATGGCAACGTCATCAACTAACATGGAGGAAAAGATTGCATGCTCGTGCACACTCTGCAAGTATCAAATCGTGCGCAAGCGTAGGATATGTAATGAGCATGTGCACAAGTACGGAGAGTTTGCTAGAGAAATCGTACAGAATCTACGATACGACTCCTATGGAACGGGCATTGATTTTCGCTACATAACACCTACATCTGAGAGAGAGAAAAAGGATTATGCGTGAAGGTTCGACCAATATAGAGCCAAGGATGGAAGCAGAAAAGGGCTTACAAACAGAAGACGACGGCATGGAGGAGATGCTAGATGCCTTCTTCTAGACAAGCAAGGAAAACGCTAACGAAGCAGCACCAGAAGCCGTGCGCCTATCTCCTGAAGACATGTTGAGGAAGTTGGCACGTCAACCAATCTATGAAGGTGCCAAAATATATGTGCTTCGTACTTGTCTGACGTTCTTGAATCTGCAGTCAGTGTACGGGTGATCAGATGCAAGTGTCACTGCTTTGTTTAGGTACGTAACTTACAAAAGAGATTTTCCGATTGCAATGGTGACGTGCTTGGGGAGCTTTTTAATTTAATGTGGCTTAAACAGGTTGTTGCGGGAGCAACTTCTTCGGCTAGCAATGAAATGCCCCCCTCCAAGCCAGACGCAAAATGACTATTGACCTCAGTTGGCTTGGACTACAACAAGATTCATGCATGTCCAAATGATTGCATTCTTTTTCGCAATGAATTCGCAGATTGTCTGTCGTGTCCTAAGTGCGGAGCAATGCGCTACAAACAAGATGCGGTTGGCGAGACAGTGCCAGCTAAAGTGTTGCGGCATTTCCCTATTATTCTGAGGATAAAAAGCATGTTTCATTGTGGTTCCATTGCAAAGTTGATGCGGTGGCATTCTACGAATAGATCCACTGATGCAACATTTAGGGTGTCCGCTGATTCAAAGGTTTGGAGGCACATTGAAGATACCTGGCCACATTTTAAGAGTGAACCACACAATTTGCGTTTGGGCGTGGCAATGGATGGAGTCAATCCATTTGGCTTGAGAAGCTCGTCATTGAGCACTTGGCCTGTGTGCCTTATCAATTACAACCTCCCGCCGTGGCTTGCCATCAAGAAGGGTCATTTGATATTAGGCTTGATTGTACCTGCTGGTAAGTTCAAGGCAAAAAATATGGATGTTTATCTAGCTCCACTAGTTGACGAGCTCCAGGAGTTATGGCATGGGATTAACATAGTAGATGCGGTTGAACGAGCAGGACAACAGCATGCAAGGATCCATGGACTTCTTATGTGGACTATGCATGATTGGCCAGGATACGGTGAAGCTTCTGGTAATGGTTCTTGATTTCCAAAATTCTCGCTATTCGCAAGCACTTTGCCTTGGCCTGAATCATGCTTTAATATATGCAGGGCTTACAACTTCGGGATACAATGCATGTCCAATTTGCGGGCCGTCTTTGGATGTGTGCTATTTTGCCTCGCTTCTAAAGACAATTTATCAAGGCCACCACCGTTATCTTCCAGATGGCAATCACTTGTGCAAAGGTCAGCCTGGTCCCGTCGAATGTCGTCCTATGCATGTACAAGAGTAGCATTGCCGATGGGAGCAACATGAGGGGCAACCTGTTCCAGGACTGAAATGTTTGTCCATTCTCCATATGTTGCCGTACTGGGGTGATCTACTAATTAACCATTTGCTGGATCCAATGCATATATTCAAGAATGTGGGAGAGCTCCTCTGGAAGACAATCATGGGAATGAAAGACAATCTAGCTTCATGAGATGATTTGCAGTCAATTGGAAATGGTTATGGTTATGGTTATGATTATGGTTTTGATCGATATGGTTATGGCCAGTTATGGTTTTAATTTGGTTATGGTTTTGCACAAAGTTCGTTTCATTTCTTTCATTTGCCTTAAATCTCATGTGAGATCCTACATGGATATCATGTAGGAGGCGTATACGTACATATGGTTTTTTTTGAAAAGTTTATGTTAAAACGAAGGGAACTCTACCGAAATTTCTACGGGAGCACGGTTGATGTTGGTGCTGCTCGCTTTCTTGGGCAGAGGATAGGCAGTCTGGCTGTGGCTGTGTCTATCTTTTTATTGGGCACAGGCCAGGCTGCTTGTCCTCTGCCCAAGATTTTTTTTTTGATATGGTCGTCGAAATATGCGTCGATAGGCACGTCGAAATACACGTTGAAAACTGTGCCTTTCGACACGTATATCGCCACCTATTTTGACGCTTTCATAGGGACGGGTATTTCGACGCGTTTTTCAATGGATCGCGTTGAAACCTGCGCCGAAGGCACCTTTTTTTGTTGTAGTGGTTGAATGGAGGTACTGGTCTCGAAAAGAGAGATCCCATTGTAGGTTTGGATCTACGACTGGTAGAGGAACCTGAGTAGAGTAGGCGTAGGATGGCCATGCTTGCAAATAACAAAAATAAACCTATGATACTCATGGTTTAGGGTTAACTAGCCAGAAACAATATTTATTTATTTGCTTGTTCTCACTGCCTCAAGACTCGGGTCCATTGAAGGCGATGTCCACCCCAGGTGGGAGCTTGGGATGTGAACCAACCAAAAGAAGAGTCAGATGGCTACTCCCCATCAAATGGTCTCTCATCTAACATCTACATTACAAAGAGCAATATCAGCTTTAGTTTTCCCTCCCTACTCACTCATCTATAAATACGTACACAAGTATATTAGAACACGAACACGTAGATACATATACATATTAGTATACCTAAGAAGAGGCTAGTAGTACCAAAGGTCAAGTGGTACCTCTTTAGATATCATCACATTCTCAACCATGGTAAAACCAAAGGTACGTTGTGATAATCCATGCATGAGTGGATCAACGATCGCAATGCCATGATAAAAAATGGACTATACCCAAGAGGAAGCGTCTAACCTTCGGGTGTTATGCTCCCGTACTTACTGCCTACATACATGCATAAACAAATATATATGTACACACAAATATATATATACACACACACACACACACACACACACACACACACACAATTATGTAATGTAGCCATCATTTTGAGTATAGATAAATAGTTATGGTAGTAAATGTAACCATCATTTTGTGTTGTGCGTAGTGCGAGAGTGCTCCCGCTACTATAGAGTGATGTGAAGAAGAGATTCTTTATTGTGCTTCTTGCACAACATCTCTTCATAGCAGCTCCTTGTTCGAGGGTCGAGGGTTTAGAGTAGAAAGTGATTTTTGAGAGTTCATCAGCTTCACGTAAAGAAGGCCTCTTACAAAGAACTCTACAGAAGTGGGAGCATCCTGCACGATGCACACCACAAAATGGTTGCTTCGCCTATAACCATTGCTCTTTATCTCCCTATTTCTTTATCTTCCTCTCTCTATCTATCTCCCCACCCAATGGTTATCTCTATTTCTCTCGAGACCCTCTTTCCCTCTCGCCAGTTTAGGGTTTCTCTCACTCTCCCTCTTTCCCCTCTCTTTCTATATCTCTCCCTCCCTCCCTCTCTCTCTCTCTCTCTCTCCCCCCCCCCCCCCCCCCCCCCCCCCTTCCTTCCCTCTTTCTCTCTTTCCCTCTCTTCCTCTTTCTCTATTTCTCAATCTCCCTCTCTCTCTCTCTCTCTCTCTCTCTCTCTCTCTCCCCCCCTCCCTCTTTCTCTATTTCTCACTCTCTATCTCTCTATCCCTCTTTCCTCTCTCTCTCTCTCTCTCTCTCTCTCTCTCTCTCTCTCTCTCTCTCTCTCATTCATATATATATATATATGATTTTATTTTATTTTATTTTTTTCTCCCTCTCTCTCTCTCTCTTTGCCTCTTTCTCTCTATTTCCCTCTCTCTCTCTCTCTCTCTCTCTCTCTCTCTCTCTCTCTCTCTCTCTCTCTCTCTCTCTCTCCCCCTATTTTCCTCTCTTTCTCTAGCTCCATCTCTCCCTCTTTTTATCTCTTTCTCTATCTATGTCTCTCACTATCTTTCTCTCTCTCTTTCCCCTCTTTCCTCTCTCTCTCTCTCTCTCTCTCTCTCTCTCTCTCTCTCTCTCACACACACACACACACACACACACACACACACACACACACACACACAAAAACGCAGCCGTTTTTTGACCTAGTAGACAACAGTCCACTCTTTTGATCATAACTTCTTCATCCGAACTCCGATTTGGGTGATCTATAGCCTCAATCGAAGAGCACAAAGTCCTCTACGCATTGATGTAAAGACATAAATTTTCAGAATTATGGAAGGAGTTTCTGTAGCAGCATTTCCGAAGTGAACAGGTTCAACAAAATTGATTTTCATCTCCTATTTTACATACAATGTCTTCCGGCACTCACAAGGGTTCTTCTTCTTCAACAAGGTCCACAACCATTGTGGAAAATGATCCAAAATCTCCTAAGTGTGGAGATAGCAACACAACCACCCAACCAACGACATCGGAAACCATGATCATGGCGTACTTGGTATCATTGCAAGAGACCGTAAACAAACAAGGCGAAGACTTACGAGCACTTGCAATGGAGAATGGCACACTAAGGGTACTTGTGGTTGAGAATGAGAATCTCAAGAGGACACTTGAGATGCAAACAACACGTTTGATGCAACTTGAAGAGGAAGTCAAGGAATGTAAACGCTCTCTTGTGGACTTGAATGCTTTGAAGGAGCGGATGAGAAAAGTAGAGCATGACCATGTATTGAAAGAGGAGAAATTTGACGCTATGAGCCGGGATGTATGCGACATGAAAAATGTATGCACAAACAAGTCTTGGGCTGATGTATGTGGTAGCAATGTGGTTTCTAATTCCGCACTCATGCAAGCTATGGTTCAAACAAAGAATGTTGAGAATGTGGATGTGGAGGAGTTGAAGGAACGGGAGCGACGTTCCAAGAACATTGTTATTCGTGAAATTCCCGAAGAGAAGTTAGAGACACCTCCTTATCTTGCCATTGTTATTGTAGATTTCTTCAAAACCCACTTTGGCATGTCCGGAGTTATGGTCTATGGAGCACATAGAGTGGGGAAGCAAGGAGCTCCTCGCTCGGGAGAACGGCCAATTGTATGCACCATGCCGGATGAGACCAAGCGAAAGATTATCCTTGATAATAGTTGGATCTATTTGAGGGATACAAAATGTTTTGTATGTGAAGATTGCACTATTAAGCAACAAAATATGCGTCGCAAGGCATATGAGGAAAATAATAATAAAAACAAGGAGATCTCTCATGAAGAAAATGTGCCCAAGGAGGAGGCAAGTCTCTCAAGCAAATAGGGATGCGTGACCTATGAGACCGAGTTACAATTGAAAATATGCTTTTGGAATTGTAATGGATACCCATGGAATGCGGGGGTTGGCATTGATGAACTAACAAGCAAAGCCGATGTTGTACTTCTTGTTGAAACTTGGGAGCATGATACACAAAGGATTAACGGCTTGGAGGATTACAATGTACATTCATTGATGTGGTCAAAGAATCTCAAGCAACAAATAGGACAAGGAGGGTTAGCATGTATGGTTAAGAAAGGATTGGAAGATTTTGTATCAATTGTGAAAGATGACAAGTACAAACGTTATGTATGGCTGAAAATTATGACACCAAAAAGAGCACCCATTTTTGTAGCCGGTTGCTACATTCCTCATCATGATTCTCCCTTTTATGCTTGCATGGATAGAGATCAACCATTTTTTGATTTGGAAGAGGACATTGCTTATTTCCAAGGTGAAGGTGATGTTATTGTATTTGGGGATATGAATGCTCGCACAAAAACATTGCAACATGATACTCAACAATTTGATATGCCATACATTTCAAGGGAGTTGGAGGAAGTTCACTTGTATGATCGTACTTCAATGGATGAGAAAGAGCCGGATCACTATGGAAAGTTACTTTTACACATGTGTAATAGCACGGGTATGCTCATTGCCAATGGTGTATCTTTGTGGAGTGGAACCAATGGATTTACATGTAGGAGACATAATGGGGATAGTGTGATTGACTATATGCTACTCTCTGAAGCCATCATGTATCGCATAAAGAGTTTTATGTTTGGTCAATGGACCCCAGAATCCGACCATTGCACCTTATGTATTGACCTTTCATGTGGAGAAGGAACTAAGCATGATAATCTCAGCCAAAGGAAAGAGAAGTTATCACTATGTATGGATTTCAAACGGGCACCAATGTACATTGAAATGGTTGAGCAAAAATTATGGATGACAAAGCTTCAATGTGATGCACCATTGGAAACTAAATGGGAAGCTTTCAAGAAAGCTATTTGTTCTTGTGCGGAAGAATGCTTTGCCATAAAGCATCTCCATGGTATCAACAAAGATAGATCACGCAAAAGGTGGTTTGATAAAGAATGTCAAGATGCTCGAAAGTCCTTGATAAAGCTTGATGCAACTATGGACAAAGACAACTATCAAAGTCATTTGCATACATACAAGGAATTGATTCAAAAGAAGAGAAGAAGATGGGAAGTAAAGCAACAAGAATTTCAAGTCCAAGAAAAGGCACATGCATGTGGAAGATTTTGGAGAAACTTGAGAGGCAAGCGGGTTGAGAATTTTGGTAACTTGAGTCTAGTGGATATGTACACACATTGTAGGCAATTATATGAGCAAGCAAATACTGAAAAAATGCCATTTTATGGTTCACTCCCATGTATGCCGTTTTTTTTTACTATTGAGGATGTATGCGGTGGGCTTGAAAAGTTGGCCACTCGCAAAGCGCGAGATCTTCAAGGTATCAAGCCGGAGATGATCAAATGGACGGGAGATTTTACCCATGAGTGGATGTGTGATATGTTCAACCTTGCACTTCAACATGGTATGCCTTATGATTGGAGTACTAATTGGGTTAAGCCTTTGCATAAAGGAGGGGATGTAAAGAATGTAAGCAACTACCAGACTATAATGATTGGGTCTCTTATGGCAAAGTTGTTTGGGTGCATAATGGAGATGAAATTGAGTGATTGGGCTGAAGAGAATGACAAGCGTGCAAAGGGACAAGCGGGTTTTCGTCGATGCCATAGCACCATTGATCATCTTGTCACTCTTTGTGTTCTCATGGAGGAAATTCGGTTGAAAGGCAAGCGATTGTATTGTTGTTTTGTGGACTTTAAGAAAGCCTTTGATATGATTCCACGTAACAATTTGTGGAGAAGGATGGAAGAACTCCAAGTGCCAAGTGAGTTTATGCTTGCAGTTTCTCGAATCTATGAGAAGGTGATTTGTCAATTGCGCATGGGAAGAGAAATTTCAGAATTTTTTGTAAGCACTATTGGGGTTAAACAAGGATGTCCATTGTCACCAACTCTCTTTGGTCTATGCATCGATCAATTGGAACAAATGGTACTTGACTTTATGCAAGAAGAAGGCATTGAAGAGGTCACTATTTGCAATGCGGTAATCATGCTTTTGTTGTATGCACATGATGTAGTGCTTCTAGCACACACTTTAGAAGATGCACAAAAGCTTATGGTTGTCCTTGAGAACTTTTGCTTGCATAGTGGGCTGATTGTAAATGAATCCAAAACAAAGGTTATGCTTGTGAAAACCAACCATAAGGAGAAGCCATACATTGTGTACAACAAAGAGACACTTGAAGTTGTTGAGAGCTTTAAGTACCTTGGCCTTGAGGTTCCATCCAATCACAAGTGGCATGAATGTGCTATGCGTCGTTTGGAAGCGGGAAAGAGAGCATATTATGCATTTGAGAACATGTGTAATGCGGGAAACATCAAGTGTTGGGTTCTCAAGAGGTATCTTTTTGATGCATTGGTGACACCGGTTCTTCTTTATGGAGTTGAAGTGTGGGGCGGGAGCATCTCAAAGTCTACTTGGAAAGAGTTTGAGAATGTCCAAAAGCGTTTTCTTACTAACTTTCTCCAAGTTAAGACACAAACACCATATATGCTCCTACTTCTTGAGTCGGGATCTCTTCCAATTGAGGTTATGGGCATGGAAAGGGTTGTGGAGTACATGATAAAGATGCGTCAAAACCCCTCACATCGACTTCCTACAATTGCATGGGAAGCAAGCAAAAAAGTTCAAAAGACGCATAAAAGCAAGATCTTGAGCACGAGATGGATGCAAGACATAAAGAAGTGGTTTGGGAGATGGGATGCATTACACTTGCTACATGATGCTTCAATTGACTCTCAAGTGAATGAAGCTTTTCTACAACGCCAATGTCTTACGGCTTGGGAGAAATCCGGTGGGTCACGCTTCATACATTACACCACCTATATTGCCCCCAACTACAAAACCATGTTCTTCGCTGAGAGAGGAAACCGTACTCACACTTACATGCTTGAGCCTATTCCCTTGTCCGCGATACGCACTATCGCAGCAATTCGGCTTAGCTCCCATTTCCTTCGATGCGAGATAGGGCGTTGGGGAAATGGAGAAGAGTCAAATTGATTGTGCACATTATGCTCACTGCAAGTTCGAGAGTCTAAGTACCACACACTACTAGAGTGCTCAGCTTTTGATCACATCCGAACTTGCTTCTCTCACATTTTCAGCCATAACTTAGACCTACACACTTTCCTCTCCCAGCCAAAGTGTGGGCTCTCTATTGCGACTCTCATCACTACAATTTTGGAGCATCGAGAGTCACTCATCAGCCATACACATACTACATCACATGTAAATTTGGTCCCATAGGTCATATTTGACCTCCGAGGACGATAATAAAATCTATCTATCTATCTATCTCTCTCTCTCTCTCTCTCTCTCTCTCTCTCTCTCTCTCTCTCTCTCTCTCTCCCCCTCCCTCTCCCTATCTCTCCTCTATTTCTCTATCTCTCTTTCACTCTATCTCTTTATACCTCTCTCTCTTTTTCTCTATCTCTATTTCTCTCTCTCTGTCTCTCTCTCTCTCTCTCTCTCTCTCTCTCTCTCTCTCTCTCTCTCTCTCTCTCTCTCTCTCTCTCTCTCTCGCATGGTCGTTGGCACTTATCCAAGATGGAAAAAATAAAAGGGATCTTCATCCCCATCCGTTTTGTAAACCCCTTACTAGATTTACCTAATTGGAAATGTTTTTTCAGCTTCTTCTTCTTTGGTCTAAGTGTGATCACTACTCCCCTGTGGGGAGAATGCATGCTTAGTTGGTCATTTGACCCACCCCTAAAACTTACGATTGGTAATTCCAGAGAAGTATTCACTTTGCAAGATAAACATGGATGCCAATGCTTGAGATATTCTAACGAAGTAGATGACATTTGGGGACACATCATCTCTACCAACTTGGAAACATTCATGAGTAACCCTCTCTCTACCTTATGCAAACAGGGTTTAGGACATATACCTTCAAAGTCTCCTAATCTTGAACAAGCCATGAATGAACTTCACCAAGTATTAGATCACCTAATTAATAATCAATGTATATGCTTACCCTCACATATTACAAACAATCAAGCTCATACACTATTCTCCCAATATAATTCAAGCCTTCTGCCTTAATGGATTTGAACGTGCCAAACTATGGAGACTAGTGAGGGGATACCTTCAAAATTGCATAGCCTCCCCACATACTTGTGATCCAAACAAAATACTGCAAACTTTGGAAATTGGAGGGCACTAGTACCCCTATGGGGGGCCTAGTGCCCCCCATATTTCGGGGATATTCTTACACAATACCTAGTGTGGGTGGTGGAGGGCCTCTCTATCTCTCTCTCTCCCTCTCTATCTATCTCCACCTTTTTTCTCTCTCCTTTTTTTACCCAAACACTTTAGCCTTAGGATAAAGGACACCCATAGAACCTATTTGTTGAAAAATGAAAAGGATTACATAAGGGATGTCGTGGGACAAAGGATTATTGTTTCTTGGAACCAAAAGACCCCACTCTCTAACCAACTCAAACCGTTGGACTCCAAGAATACCTCCCACTCCCAAAAAGGACCCCACCACTCTTACCAACATAACTATACCACTTCTTGGAAAAGCAAGGCATGAGAGGACTCCTCTCTATAAAGGACAAGAGAGAAAGGATAGAGAAGAAGAAGGTACATGCTAGGCTTTTTTTGAGGGTACTACTACCACAAAACTTTCACCTCATGGATTCCTCCTCTCAGGTCATTTATCACTTAGAGTTCTTTTTTGCATTAGGGTGACATCAACAACAAGTGTGGATTTCTTAAGACACCTGTCTTCCACCAACATGTACTAACATTCTCATGTTTTTATTTGTGGTGATGGTGACAGGTAACATGGACATCCACTTCTCTAATTCAATCTCTGGTGATATTTTTCCATTGTTTGATGCATTAGTCTCCTTATCTGAATTAATCACATGTAAAACATTAAGGCATGAATGGAACAAGAGGGCTTGGTTTGAGTATATCCTGAGCAATCATCCACTATGTTTATAGTGAATTAATGATAATTTCTAGTTTCTTGGCAAAGTTAGTAATGGATTAATTATGTCACCTACTCTCTCTCTCTCACCCCCTTTGTCCCCTCTCTATTTATCTCTCTCTCTCTCTCTCCCTCCCTCTCTCTCTCTCTCTCTCTTCCTCTCTTTTTCTATCTCTATCTCTCCCTATCTTTCTCTCTCTCTCTCTCTCTCTCTCTCTCTCTCTCTCTCTCTCTCTTTCCCTCTTTTTCTCTCTCTCCCTCTGTCTCTCTCTCTCTCTCTCTCTCTCTATTTCTATCTCTCTCTCTATTTATTTCCCTCTCTCTCTCTCTATTTCTATCTCTCTCTCTCTATTTATTTCCCTCTCTCCTCTCTCTCTCTCTCTCTCTCTCTCTCTTTCTCTCTCTATTTCTATATCTCTCTCTCTCTATTTATTTCCCTCTTTCCCCCCTCTCTCTCTCTCTATCTTTCTCTCTCTCTCTCTCTCTCTCTCTCTCTCTCTCTCTCTCTCTCTCTCTCTTAATGGAGTAAAAAGACTATCACTAACAATCTAGGACTAATGAGAAATGAACCTACATTAACCTAACATCAAGGCCAATTACCTATGATTAGCACATATAGAACCTAATTTTTTTATGAGTTAATATTCACAAAGCAAAGTGTTGAAACTTTAGGATGGCTAGCTTTTGAACATGAAAGAACCATAGCTTAGAAGCAAAAGTTACTTAAGCCAAGCATAGAGAATGGAGAGATGAACAAAAGAGAAAAATCATGGAAGGATCACACCTGTTCATGCTCTTTGTGCATCCTTTAGCAAGAATCCCCTTTGTAGAGAAGTCTCTCGATCTTTTTATTTGCAAAAGAATCTTTTTGAAGCTAAGTGTAAACACAAGCTACAAAAGCCAATTATTGAAAAGCCACAAAAAAACATTAATGAAAACCTAAAGCTAGGGTCTTGCATACCCGAATTTGCCAAAGGGAAAACACCCAAGGGAAAAAAATGCCTTTGGTTATGCACATGATGCTCTTTGTAGCAAATATATGCATACATATCAAAATGAGAGAGAATGAGCTTCTACATAAGCAAATTTTGCAATTTTTACAATCTCTCATGTATGATTCAAAAAGTTGATTAAGTGCTAGCGCACTTGAATTATGGAATTAAAAACAAGTCAAGAGCTAGAAATAATGCAACTTTGATGAAATGAAGTGGCTCTTGAAAGCCAATTTTACAATTTAAAGCTTTCCAAAAAGTTGGCTAACTACTAGCTCACATGAAATTTTTCAATTTTTAGAGCAATCTATGAGCTAGAGATGACTGCAACTTTTTGAAATGGAACGAGTGGCTCTCAATAGCCAAATTTTGTACTTTGAAAGTGCTCAAAAAAGTTGGGAAAACACTAGCTCATATGAAAACATTTTCACTTTAGACCAAGCTATGTGTTAGGATATAAGACATAGCTAAATAGATATTTGAGTAGATTACTTAATGGAGAGAGATAGATTTCACACACAAGAGATTATAGAGAGAGAGAGAGAGAGAGAGAGAGAGTACACACGATATACGTGGTTCACCCAATGTGGGCTACGTCCACGGGAAAGCAACCACTCAATGGATTTAGTACTTCAAAACAAGAAGTAGTTTACAAAGGGATTATACCCTTAATGGAGCTCCCGACTTGCTTCACTCTCACCACCTCACACTCACCTTGTTGCATCAACTTCACACTATGAAATGTGTGTAGAAATGGCCTCCTTTTATAGGCCAAAAGGGTTGCCCTCTCTTATGAGAGACAGCCATGTGTAGCTGCCCTTGTGCGAATAAGTCCAAATCAGACCCTCCAATCCGCCCATGTGTGGTTGCCCTTGAGAAGACAAGTCCGCTTTTGAATTCGGCCACCGGCCATTGACTTCCGACCACCGGCCATTGGCCATTGACTACCGGCCACCGGCCAACTGACCGGTTGTTTTCCGACCACTTTCTGGCCGCCGCCCGGCCATAATATTCCGGCGAAAAGGAATATTCCGACAAAAAAAAAAAGTCTCGGGGGTCTCCGCCCCCAAGGCCTCTAAAGTTGCCCCTGATTGTTGTCCGTGAAAATTTTGGTTTCCGGTGAGTGATTTTCCTTCACGCACGATGGCTTCTCCTCATAATGGGGGCCTTACAAATGTGCGCTTTTACCACAGAAAATTACAAGGGTAAATCAGGCTCCATACTTAACACTATGAGCTAGCATGTATACAACTTTTCATCCAAAGACTTGAAATGGCTCTAAATAGCCAAATTTTGTAATTTTTTACAATGATGACCCCTTCTTGGATAAATGAAATTTCAACCTTGCCGCATCTTTTCAAAACAGACTCGATGATTAGTGTTTTTAAACATTTGGTCATTTAATACGAGCACTAAAAGAGTTCACAATTAATTACAAGCCTGAAATTTGTAATGCTATCTTATGGCTATCAAACAAGCTCAATGTTAGTGCTTGCAGTGATTTTTGCATTCAAGTTGAGCACTAAAATGTATCAAGCAATGCCAACCTCAAGCATAAAGCACCACTCATTATCCACAATGTTACTCTCACATGAAGCTCATATGCATTTCAAAAAGAGCTTGACATTTAGTGTAATGAAAACTTCAATCAAGCCGAGCACTACACCATGCACAAGTCAAATTATTGATGCAAGTAAGGTCATTTGTGCATAGACACAATCATAGCACACACAATCAATGCCCACATCCGTGCTCTTAAACTAGCAATTGTTTTCATACAAATCATAAAAAGGAGAACATGTGATTGTCCAATGAATGTATACAAGGCGGTTAGCTTAGTTTTGCATGTAAAAGTTTAAAGTCATCGTAGAAAAAGATCCTCAAATGTCAACTCCCCTATGAGTGGTTAAAATTTGATTCACCTCCATGCATCTAAATGAGGCACCATAGCCATAAGTCAAAGATACAATCTCCGATAGAAGAAACTATCGATTGTCACACAATATACATAATGAGTGTTCACATTCCTATACTCCCTTTTGAGCCAAGCCATGGGGTGGGAATCCAACCTTAAATAGTTTTTTATTTTCTTTTCTTTTTAATGCTTTGTTTTTGTTTTGAGGTGGCGGCACTGGCAGGCTACAGCTGTGCAGGACAACTCGACGAGCTCGAGGGCCCAATGAGGGGATATGGGGAAGAGAGAGAGTGAGAGAGAGGACTCGAGAGCATGTGTGTGTGTGTGTGTGGTTGGGTCCACCGTCCAGAGACCAAGGCGGTAGTTACGGGCTAGGTTCCAGAGGCAGGTTGCACGCCCGTGTGTCTGTTGTGAGCGCTGAGGCGGCAACAGATAACATCGCCTTGCTAGTAGCGCAAATAGAGGCAATGGTATGCTGACTCAGAGAGTCAAATTTTTTTATTTTACTTTTTGGGTGAAAAAGTCCACTAAGAGTATGTTCACGCTCAAAGCAATTGGGCACATCATTGGCATACACACTTCTCTTAAGGGCGCAACAAATCCAATTAATCATGAAAATTCTTAAGTATCATGCACATGCATATAAACTTTTGATGCTTTATAAAAAAAAAAAACAATTGTGAAGCCATATGGAATAATTTTGCGGTCTATTTTAATGGTCACACATAGATCTCCTTCCGTTCCACATCATTGAAACATTCCTCAACCAAATTCAAGCCAATTTTCTGTGTATTAATAAATTCCTTAATTGAATAAGAAATGTTGTTTAATGTCGTTCATGCACCAATACTCAAATGCAAGCCCGAACACGTTTGCTTTTCCAATTGAAAATAACTTCGGATCAAGCATCATATACACAAAATGCAAGGCAAAATTATTTTCCATTTTCATGACCACAGGCATAATCATAGCAAACTTGATTGCTCATATCCTATATTAAAGCCATTCGAACCGCAATTGAATTTTCCATTTTGGTGCGTGTAAGGCTATGCATAGTTGATTATGGCAATTCATGATTGCACAAATTAATACATGCTTTGCGATCTCCAATCAATTTGCCATAAATATGCACAAAAATCATTCTCAATCGTGTACCAATTGAGTAATCTTTCTCAATTCTCAAAGCCAATTGTGTCAAACACATCAACTATCTGGCCAAATAATCATCATAATTGGTAAAAAATACCAATTATTCATTCAAGCACCGGATTGCACATGCCATTGAGTAGGCACACACACCCAAATTTAGGCCAAAATTTTATGCAAAAATTACATCAATTCCACATTGCAAACTCAATCAAGCATAGTGCATGCATGCATGCTCAATTTCTTAAAAATTACACTATTTTTACTCAATCAAGCAATGCATACACTCAAAAATTAAGCACAAATGATCAAATTTGGCTCAATTGGCAATGCATTTAGGCTTACACCTAATGATTTCACACACTTTTTACGAACATTTCACAATCAAAAATCATTTTGGTGCCCCAATTGACTATCAATCATTGAAAATCAAGTGGCCTTGGATGGGCACACACACTCAATTTTTGCCCAAATTTTTGGCAATTAGGCTTATCCAATGATTGAATTAGCTTAGAACACTCATCAATTACATGATTTCATACTCATATATCATCAATTTTATCAATTTCTATGTATGCACACACTCAAGGTTAGGTGCACACACACTTGAAATTTTTGACAGTTTTTTTCCCTCTCTGGTGTATTACACACACAATGATTTTTATGCACACACATGAATTCTTGATGAGAATTAAGCATTATCTTGATACACACAAAGTTTGTTAATCGCAATTTGACCATCAATTCATTCCAAGTGTATCAAATTAGGTGCAAAGTGTAGATCAATTGAATTACACACCTAATTTTAGCAAATAATTAGCACACATTGAACCACATTAATCAATCAAGAATTGACATGAGCAAGTGAGTGTACATACATCAAAATCACACTCCAAGCTATTTCTTTGCTCCACACAAAGATGCATCATTGCACACACGTGTGTGCACCATCAAATCGACTCCAAAATTGACCATTGTAGGCCAAAAAATCAAACACTCAAATCATCAAATTAGGCATAAATTAGCACAATTAACTTGATTAGAGTGATGATTCCACCTCTTACAAGGGGATTAATCATACATTACACTTCAATTGTTAGTGGTAAGGTTAGCAAAGTTAATCAAAATTTTAAAAAAATTAGTACAATCAGCATGGAAATGAAGCAAAATTAGCAAGGGTTAGTATGAAATTAATGAAATTGGGGGTGGAATTGAGGGTTTGGGATATTCATAACCCAACAATTAGCTTCAATTTCTTGCATAAACATCATCAAATCAAACCAAAATTTAGTTACACACTAAAAAACCAACGAAATTAATAGTGAAATTACTTTATTCTAAACATCCTATACTCAATAGCTTAGGTTATCGATCCCCGACAATGGCGACAAGTGTTGGGAGGCGTTGTAGCACGACCTAATCGCAACCCACACAAAATTATCAAATTCCTCGATCGGCAACCTGCCTAGGACATGGAAGCACGAGCATCGGATGAATAGAAATAGAGGATTCAAGAGATCACCTCTCCAACGAAAGTAGAGATTAGCCATAGCAAGACTAACTCTAAACATACTCTAATCACTAATGAATCAACTCATACACACATCAAGTCCACCAAAGTCCAACTTACCATAGACTAGAAACCTCAAGCACACTTATGATAAGCACGCACTAATTACATTGGTATTGGCCTCTCCAATCACCACATGTCAATCAGGGCACTTCATCAATAGCTACCTACACGAGATGAATGGTGCTAGAGTTTCATAAAACCTATTTACACACAAGCAAACAATAGGGCACACACACTAATTAATCAACCTAATTAGTGATGCTAAATATCACAAATTGAATTCTTATAGAATAATAGGATTGGTTAATAGCAAGAAGTACATACCTCTCTCAAATCTAGGATAATGAGAGTGTAATACTACTTCATGACATAATAAAATGTAGAGAAGAACTAAACTAATGAGAAAATAGGAATTAGATTAATCAAGAAGAGATTACTATAATTACAATGGATTAGCACTAGCCTCTTAAGCATGGGCATTAAGCTCAAGGCTAGGACATAGAGTGAACACTCAAGAGAGAGAGAGAGCTCTCAAAAGTAAATCCTCAAGAGTGGATACTCAAGAGTGGATACTCAAGAATGAAGCCTCCTTGCATAAAGGCTTCCTTTTAAATGCTTTCACCACAATCCCTTCTACTATGGGTTTAATCTTGAGCCCTCTAACTAGCACATACAACTTTGGAACTCCAAGTGAGCCCAAGACTTATACAAAGTGAGTTGAAAATATTATGCAAAACCATAGCATATCTCTCGCTTGATGCACAACCGGTGTAACCTGTGTTAGCCGTTGCTAACATCTTATTACTAGGTTGCATCAAGCTATGGGCAACCCTAATTTGCAAGCCAAAGTTACTCAATAACTTTGTGCTTATGGGATTTTCCTTCATCTCCAAGATGAGATAGAGACTTTAGGAGGCATGTTGATGAGACTCCCAAAAGAAGACTCTCTCCCATAAGAGAGGAGGAATCCAAAGAACGAGAAAGAAGTGAATCCCTAAGTTCCTCTAAACATGTGGCTCCACAAATATGACTCTAGACTATTGCGCCAACTCCTTCGAAGAGGAAACGGTCAACCCATAGTCCTGTTCCTTGTCACTTTGAAAGGGAAGAGAGAAAACAAAGGAAGAAAAAGTCAAGAAAGAGGTCCACTCTTCTCCTTCTTCTTCACCTTCTTCCTCTTCCCACAAAATCTATGGCTATTCTCCTAGAGAAAACAAGAGGGGAGGACATCGCAAATCATATCTCTTTTCTCACCTATGATTGCACAAGAAGTTCAAGAAGTTCAAAGAGGGAGGAAAGAGTATCTCTTTTCTCACCTATGATTGCACCTTTGGTGCCACAAAAAAAGTATTGGCATTCATCCAACAATTTGATGCAGCCTTTAAGGACGAGGGCTTCACGGATGTTGGAATTAGGGTTGCAGAGAAACGCACATAGCTTGGAGAAGATGAAGGAAGCTCAAGGCACACAATAGAGAGTGTGTTACTTAGTGTGCAATGGAAAGATAAATAGCCCTAGAGTGATGGGCGTATATACAATGCACGGGGGGAAAAACCTCCTAAAGAGGGAAAAAATGCCCCGGCAGTCCTAATGTGTTCACACACATCACTACCACATGTATATGGTAACAAATCCCCCCTACAGTGATGCGGTGAATGAGAGCTGGCACATGAGTAAAGGGAAGTGCCATGCCCTGAGGACATGATCAGTCCACAAAGGGGAGTAAGCCCAAAGCTTTGCGAAAAGCTTCAAGATTCTCACGAGGCAATGCCTTTGTGAAAAGATCTGCAAGGTTGTCCTGTGTTTGCACATAAGAGTGACATCAGCAGGATCGCCAGCATCATGTAGACTCAACTTCAAACCTGTTTCCATGGGAGTGTCAATAGGTTTGCAATCCTCAAGTCCAAACTTACATAGCAATGTCTCTATTTAACTTTTTTGACACAAGGAAATACCACCATCACACTGCTTAAACTGTATACCCAGTAATGATTCAACAACCCCCAATCTTTCATCTTGAAAGCAGCATTCAAATCAGCCTTAAATTCAGCAATATGTCTCTCATTTGGTCCAGTGATCAGCAAATCATCAACATAAAGAACCACAATGAGAAATACATCACCCTCATGCTTTACATATAATGTGCTTTCTCTTGGACTGTTATGAAAGCCTCGTTTAACCAAATGAGTGTTAGCTTTCTCATACCAAGCATGAGAAGATTGCTTCAACCCATACAAATCCTTCTTACATCTGCACACTTTGTCCTCTTGTCCTTTTATGACAAAACCGCGAGGTTGCATTACATAAACTTCCTCAAATATGTCACCATTCAAGAAAGCAGTAACAATGTCTGATTGATGTACATCCCAACCAAAATGAGCTGCCAATGCACATAGAAAATGCACAGTAGTCATACGACAAGTGGGAGCAAAAGTCTCTTCATAATCTATGCCTTTTTGTTGTGCATAACCCTTTGAAACAAGTCGAGCCTTATGGCAATCGATCTCACCATCCGGCTTGCGTTTCAACTTGTAAACCCGCTTCGTACCAATGGCCTTCTTGCCAGGAGGCAAATCACATAAAGTCCACTTGTCATTTTCTATGAGTGCATCATATTCTGATTGCATGGCAGCCATCCAATTTTCTGAATTATGTGCTTCATCAAAAGACAAAGGCTCCTCAACATCATGTAAGCTAGACACAGCCAAAGCATAACAATCTGATGCATAAGATGCATGGCGAGAGCTTGAACGAGTATGACTAGACAAAGGTGCATCCAATTTACTATCACGCAAAGTGTGCACCAGCCATTTTGGCATACCTCTATCTTGCTCATTTTCAACCCTTTCCTCATCAAGTACATCATGTACATCCGCATCAGTAATACGCTGATCTAAAACATTTTCAGAAACCCCCATAGGCTGTACATTTGCCTCATTGGAACTTACATTCATATTTCCACCACTGAAAAGAGGCAACAAAGTGTCATAAATGTCCTGTGAGCTTACATTACTGTCTCTAGTACATGACAACAAGGGCTAAACAGAATCTTCCACAATCACTACATCCCGTGAAACCAGAATACGTTTTGTTTGCGGATGATTCAACCTGTAACCTTTGCTTTTAGCACTATAACCAACAAAAATACATTTGAAAGCCTTATCATCCAATTTTCTGTGCTACACTTGTGGCACCAAAGCATATGCCAAACAACCAAAAACACGCATGTGCTCAATAGAAGGCTTTCTATCATGCCATGCTTCATATGGAGTAATAGATTGCAAAGCTTTCGTAGGACACCTGTTAAGTACATAAGTGGCACACATGATGGCCTCAAGCCAAAAAGAATGCGGCAAAGCTTGACTTTTGACCATACATCATGCCATTTCCGTCAGTGACATGTTTTTCCTCTCAGCAACACCATTTTGCTGAGGTGTATAAGGCACTGTACATTGGTGTTTTATCCCACGACTAGCCAGAAATGCATTAAATTCATGAGACATATACTCCCCCCCTCGATCGGAACAAAGGGTGCCCATAGTACATTTCGAGACATTTTCAGACATAGCCAGAAATTGTTTGAAGCACATTAAAACTTCGGACTTCGCTCTAAGCGGAAATACCCATGCATGCCTGGAGTAATCATCAATGAAAGTCATGAAGTAAAGGTAATTGCCCAAGGACGGAGTTTGCATGGGCCCACAAACATCACTACGCACAAGCTGCAACCTGCATGTGGCCCTAACTGAACCATCCTTTGGAAACTTAGAACACTGCATTTTACCCAGAATACAGCCTTCACAAACATGTTTGACAGGTGCTTCAAGAGGCGGCAAAGAAGAAACCATATCAGATTTTTGCAAACGCAGCAAACTGGCAAAATTCAGATGACCAAAACGTGCATGCCAAAGTTTTGCATTTGAAATAGCCCTTGAATCTGCAACAGCATTTGAAATTTTTTTTCCACACTTGTCATACAAAGTGAGCTTATACAGCCCACGACACAAAAGCCCAGATGCAACAATTTCATCACGAAAACTGAGATCATGAACTGTACATCTGTCATCCACAAATTTGACTACAAGTCCAAGTCTAGCAAGTGCGGATACAGACAAGAGATTCTTCTTGATCCCAGGTACATAAAGTGCATCAACAAGTGTGAAGGAGCTGCCATTAGCAGCAATGAGCACAATCTTTCCAACTCCATGAACTGGATAAGAGGCATTGTTGGCACAAGTGACTGAATTCCCATGAGGGACAGACTCGAGAGAGTTAAACAATTCATGATGTGAGGTAATGTGCTTTGTAGCACCACTGTCGAAATACCACACATGTGAATCTGCAGCAAACTGACAAGCATGCATCATGGGCACTAGGATTGTAAGTGCACTCTACGCTAAAAGCCCATTCTACATCAACATCAACATTACAGTCTTCTTTCATAGAAGACTCAACAATGGCTACATTTGTAGTGGAACCAGCATTTGTAGTGGAACCACCCTCTTTCTTCTTAGCCTCTTTGGCCTTCAACTTAGGACACTACTTGATCAAGTGATCATTAGCTTTACAATAATGTCAACGCATCTTCTTTTTGCCCTTGTCACCAGAATTTCCAGACGAATTGCTGCCAGCAGAAGCATTAGGAACAGAATTTTTTCCACTTGCAGCAGAACCATAAGAAGTGGCTGCATTACTGTTGCCACCCTTTCTTTGAGAAGCAATAAAAGCCTGTTCAATTGCACGCTGCCTAGTCCTGTTTTTTTTGGAAAGTGACTCTTGCAACAACAATGTGCATAATGCATCAAACTTGACAACTTCTGGATTTCCTTGGGTCATAAGTCTCCAAGTACTAGCAAAAGTCTGGTAAGAATCTAGTAAGGCATCAAGAACAGTCTGCACAAGGGAACTGTCTGAAATGACTTCTCCTACAGAAATAAGTTGCTCATTGATATGCTTGACACTAGCAAGGAAAGTGTCCATATCATCTTCCTCATGCATAATCTTCGACTCCAACTCTTTACGCAGCAAAGCAAATTTAGCCTAATTGCAACTTGCATAAAGACCAGCCAAAATATCCCAGGCCTGTTTTGCAGATTTTGCTGAATGGATGTGAGGAACAATGGTGCGCTTCACAGACAATGCAATTAATGCATGAGCCTGCGCATCCTTAACATCCCAACGAGCTTGTTTTGCCATAGGCAAAACAACTCTAACAGCAGCAAGACTTGCATTATCCTCAACATCGCCTACATCTTCAGAACCAGGATGTACATCAATGCCCTGCACAATGTTCCAGACGCTCTTTGGCACAAGAACATGTTGCATCATATAAGTCCACATAGGGTAGTTGTCCCCATCCAACCTGTCCTCAGTAGCAAACATCTTGAACACATCTATGTTGTTGTTGTCAGCCATGGTAAATGCTTCACCTGATGTGAAAACTTCCCGAAAATAGGAGAAACGGAGCGGGAACAACACGTGCTATATAGCACAAATTGTAGAAGACTATAAGGCACCTGTTATGCAAAAAACGGCACTGACATAAATTTTGCACAAAATGACAAAATAGCCTGTGTAGTACTGCCTGTAGTAAACGAAGGCCGAAATGAGCCCAAATCAAAAATTTGTCGACCTACGAACGCTTGCCAAAGCTCACTGAAATCGGAGAAAATGAGCAGGCGTGTGTTGGACCCGAGGCGGTCACTCTTTAGAATGTGTATGCTATCACGTGAGTTAACCGGAGAGGATTATTAAAAGATCAAAATGTATCAAAATGTATACATACAGAGGGGGGTGGGGGTTTTTAAAATAGGCATGTAGTGTAAAAATAGTATGTATATTGAGGTATTATTAATAACCTCTTGAACGCACGTGATATAGGAAGCTTTTGATAAGTGACCGCCCCGAGGTGCTGGAGCAGCTGGCGACTAAGCCCGGGAGGATGAAACCTGCTCTGATACCAATTGTTGGAATTAGGGTTGCAGAGAAACGCACACAGCTTGGAGAAGATGAAGGAAGCTCAAGGCACACCATAGAGAGTGTGTTACTTAGTGTGCAATGGAAAGATAGATAGACCTAGAGTGATGGGCGTATATACAATGCACGGGGGGAAAAACCTCCTAAAGAGGGAAAAAATTCCCTGGCGGTCCTAGTGTGTTCACAGACATCACTACCACATGTATATGGTAACAACGGAGTCCTCCAAGCTACACCATATAGCTATGCACTTCTAGAAATCTGCTCGTCAATGGTAAGCCTTCGTGGCAATGGCAAGGCCCCAAAGACATGGAAAACTCTACGTGTTTCCGTCATGAAGAAATTCCTTGAAAAGCAATGCAAAGGACAAAGTGCTTACCGAATGGGCGGAGCTTGAAGCTGCTCTTCAACAAGTCTATCTACAAATATGTAGATAAGTTTTGGGATTTACATCTCAAAGCTACAATCTTTCAAAGGATAGACTTCTCCGAACAAAAGAACAATTTAATACAGTATTACCTGAAGAAATGGTCGAGTATGTCAACTCACAATGTCCTAGCACTATCACCGAAGTCATCCACCACACTATGGTTGCTTCACGGATCAATTTCCAACAAGGAGCAAGAAGAAATTTCAGGCCCATGTAAAACAAGGATCAAAATGAAGCTAAAGGGAACAACAAGGCCAAGGAGAAAGGAGCTTACAAAGGTAAAAATAAGCTCTCTCCCAAAGAATTAGAGGCCTTACATAAAGACCATAAACGATTTAGTGTAAGAAGCAAGGACATGGTTATCATTCTTGCCCCAAAAGAAATGTACTCAATGACGCTCCTAGAGTTTCCATGGTTGAAGTTCCAAAAGAGGATACTCATTGCAAAGGCTCATAAATATCCTATGCTTGGAAAAAAGTAAGGGAGCATGATGCCCTTATTCTCTTTGACCTTGGCTCTACTCACAACTTTATATCAATGGAGTTGACCACTAAGTTGGGCATTCAAGCTTTTGAAATGGGAGATATTGTAACTGCTGACATAGCTTTCAAGGGACATCAAGCGTCTGTTACTCCCTTGATTGGGAAGTTGATGCTTCATGTCCAAAGCTACGTCTACAAAGAAGAGTTTTTTTAATCTCTCCTCTCCAACATGAGGATGTTATCCTAGGGGCACCATGGTTCAACCACATGGCTGCCAAAATGAAGTTCTCTGAAAGGAGAATCTACTTCACTGATAGGAAAAAGAGCATGTACATAGATTCTAATGAGTCGGGGAACACCATATCCCTGATAAATATGCTTGCTTTTGATAAGTCAATGAAAAGCTATATTTTTGTGTAGATGATTTTTGCTAGAGAATCTGTAAATGATTCTAATGTTTTCACAAGTAGAAATAAAGGGAATCAAGAGGAATTAGGTGTCTAATTTCCTAAATGGATTCCAAGATGTTTTCATTGATGACATCCCTAGTGAGCTACCTTTAAAACAAGGGGGTGATGACCATGCAACTTCTACTAGGAAACTCACCGCCTAATAAACCTCCTTATTGAGTTTCACAAGATCAACAAGAGGAGATCATGAGGCAAGTGCATGAATTGGTGGAAAAAGGGATGGTGAGGCCTAGCTCCTCTCCATTCTATTCACCAATACTTTTAGTGCAAAAGAAAGATGGCACATATCACATGTATGTTGACTATAGATCACTAAATAGGATCACTATTAAAACAAAAAGATCTTCCGTGCTGCGGGTAGAAGATCTATTTCATAAGTTACAAGTTTTGGCCTGACAAATGCTCCCAGCCGCATTCAAGCCCTAGTGCCTCAAACACCCTCGGTGTTCAAACAAGGTCACCAATAGTCGATCGGTCGGTCGGTGTCCTGCTGCAGTAACGAGACTCTACATTTACCCCCTAGCGCCTCAACCGCCCTCGGTCTTCAAACTAGGTCGCCAACAGTCTGTTGTTGTACGCCTCGAGATCCTACTGCGTCACTGCGTCGGCCTCAATCGCGCCATGAGCACCTATCGGTGCCTCTTTAGTAGCCCAAATCGGGCACGTCTTCTTGCTCAGGTTTTTGGCCCCGAAGATCGGGAGAACTTAACCAAGTTTTGATGCCATCCTAGCAGCCCCAAGTAAATCTCATCGAATCGAGCGCCTTCAAGCAGCCCTTGATCGGGTCATGGAAGAGAATTGCGACCTCAAAGCTCCCCTTAGCAAGCTTGAGGTACAATTTGATTCCATGGTCGATCTTGCCTCCAGCAAAGTGAAGGAGGTTGAAGCCAAGGCCATGGAAACCCACTCGATAACACTTGCAAAGGTGAAGACATGCATGACCGTAGAACTTTGAGAGCAACGACTCCAAGAAGAAAATGCCCACAAGGTCCGCATTGGTGGGCTACCCCAAGCGTGGGATACGACCAAGAATGACTTTTTGGAGCGCATCAACTTCCTCAATGAAACCCTCAAGCCAATACTCGACTACAACGCAATAGATTGTATCACCTCGAGAGACCCTGACAAACCCATACCAAGTGGGCATGCCATCCTGGAATTCAGAAGTAGGGAAGGTTGTCTCAAGCTTCTCCAACAATGACGTCTTCTCAAAGACACCAAGTTTTGGATCGCAAAAGAACTCACCACGCTACAACTCAAGCGCAAAAGTGAAAAGCTCAAGAAGGTACGTGAAGCCCATAAACAAGGTAAATGGGCAGTCTATTGAAGTGGTAAATCTAGCATCCAAGAGTTTCAAAATCCTAAACCGGCTCTCTCCACAGCCGACCCCCTCTAGGTTTTGTCTCCACCTTTTTCTTTTTCACCCTCCTAATAGACCTTGAGTCCTTGACAGATATGTAGCGTCATCCTCTGCATAAAACACAACCGCTGTAATGTTTGTTTTTGGTCCCATAGGTCATATATGACCTTCATGGATGATAATGCACTCTCTCTCTCTCTCTTTCTCTCTCTCTCTCTCTCTCTCTCTCTCTCTCTCTCTCTCTCTCTCTCTCTCTCTCTCTCTCTCTCTCTCTCTCTCTCAGCCTTGCGGAATAAAATCACCCCGTCGCTATCGCGTCGCCATTCCTAGGGTTTGTATCAAAGCCTATGTTCACTTTTTCTTTAGCGATGCACCGTGCTCGAAAACCATTTTCTCTACTTGAATTGTAAGTTGACATCTGGAAATACGGCCAAGATTTACACCAAGATAGGAGGTATTTACTAGGATTTATACTTAAATTTTCATTTTCAACTAGGAAATCTACACTACACACACACACACACACACACACACACACACACACACACACACACACACACACACACACACACACACACACACACACACATATATATATATATATATATATACACACACACACACACTACACTACACACTACACACACACACACACTACACTACACACTACACACACACACACACACACACACACACACACATATATATATATAATATTTTTAATTTTTTTTTGGTGTGTGTGTGTGTGTGTGTGTATGTTTTGTCCCTTTGATTCAGTCTTAGAAAAAAACTGGGGTACACTGTAATTTAACCGGCTCAAATTGAAAAATTCCAGCTAAATTTGAACTTGCTATTAAGAAGACCGGTACACATGGTTCTTGCAATTCTGCATGACTTATCATACCAAACATTAAATTCAACTTGTAGACATGTTTTATAACAAATTGAGATCTCATATCCACCGAAAAAGAAAATTTATAAATCTTTAATAAGTGCTCTATTTGAGCTTGAATATATTTAACCATGAAAAAGATTACAATATGCCTTGGCATATCCTTTCCACAAGGTGCTGAAAGAATTACATCTGACCATACAGGCCATGTTAAGCTTCAACAGTTTTTGTTACTTCCAATCACTCATTCTTATCTAGCTTGCTAATCCAAAACCTTTGATTTAAAATCAGCCACCAACAATTCTCTAATACGTTTCCAGCATGGAGCGGCTTAGACTTGTTGTGAAAAATCCGTTCATTCCTGGACTACCAGAGGACTTTCAAAAATGTAGCTCTGACTATACAGATTTTAGTTAGAATATCCTTCTTTTCAAGGCGCCTAGAGCCCAATGCTAGGTCTCGTCTAAAGAAAGGAGTGTCCAGTGTTGTGACCACCAATTTTTAGATTTCCTAAGTGAAAGACTGAATTTTTGGGCAACCCTAGATGAAGTGCATGATGTCTTCAACCTGGTGCTTGCATCTCGTACATTTTCCATCTCCTAGACCTCTCGCTTTTGCCTTATCACTGGTTGGTAAGTAGCCAAACAACAATTTCCATTGAAACACTTTATCCTTGTCCTTGCACTTGGATTTCCAAATATTCCTCACAACCTAAGTCCACTTACTTCGCACCCATGTTTTTGACCAGATTTTGTTCAGGTGATCAATCCAATCGTCTGTACAACACTACTTATCATATATAGTCTTAGTCATGGGCGAGGCAATGATCCTCTCTCCGGGCCACCTCCATGCTTTCCAATCCATCGGTGTGGAGTATGGAGGAAGCGTTAGTCGCGGAAACTTTTCCTAGTTATCGATCGATGAGAACTTCTTCTTGGAGGGAGAAATTGCCAATTTGTTGTAAGTGTCCCAAGGACTACCAATTCCCTTTTTGATAGTTCCAAAATGAGTCCATGGTGTTAAATCCTTTATTGTTGAGAAGCCTAGCTATTTTGAGCCAATGGTCGTTTAAGCCAAGGCCCTCCAGTAAAGGTCCCCAGGGTGACCAGTAGCCAACTGTTCCTTTCCAATATGTGGAATCCTCCCTCCACATTAGTGTATTGTGGCTTTGCAACATTTGTTGATAAATTTCCCAATAAATCGTCCTAGCTGAGCCCTTACACCCTTAGCAGGCATAAGTTTGTTGTGAATGTTGAGGTTCATCCATAACCCACTTTTAGATTTCATGCTTGTTCCCATCACCATTTCCCTAGCCATGATTGCCTATCTCTCTTTTGAGTTAGCTAGAGTGCAAAATAGTTTAGCACAAAGAGCCACCCCATGATTTATTGGGTCAAGAATTCCTAGCATCCCATCCCCTTTAGGCTTGGCCACTGCCAACCATAAATAACCCATTGCCATGGCCTCCCTCCTGCTAGTTTATTTCTCCAAAGGAAATCCTTGACAGGCTTCGAGAAGGAATTCCAATTCTTTCCAGACATCTATAGGCAAGAAGATGCAAAGTTATGTAAGGGATCATAAATGTGTTAATTAGCTTGGCTCTGCAGTGGAAAGGAACAAGGATGAACTCCCAACACCTCATTTTCTTTCCTTTTTTTTCCACCCATTCAAAGCCTTGTTTGTGTGTAGTTCCTTCTCCTATTTGAGCTCCAAGATGGCAAAAGATGTTGCCTCTTTTAATAATATCCCCTGTCCATCCTAGGGAATCAAAATTATCCTCTTCTATTAAAGAGACCATTCTTGACTTTTCAATGTTACACTGTGACCCTGAAGCGGTTGAGAAAGTCTACACTAAGTCCAAGGCTCTTCTCACATTTGTATTCCAAGATCGTGCAATAAACATAGTCCAAGTATTCATAGATGATTGCATTCAGAGAATCATTGGCTTCGCGTACATTGGAACAAATAGAGCTTCTTGCCATGCCTGCATTGGTGGACATAACTTACAATACCTAAGGAACAACAAACTTGGACAAATTCCTTGCAATCTAATTTTGAGCTATGTGTGTGTGTGTGTGTGTGTGTGTGTGTGTGTGTGAGAGAGAGAGAGAGAGAGAGAGAGAGGCCATGTAAGCAATGCATTCTAAGAGACCACATTAGACGGTGTCGTGCTGCTTTACCTCGGGGGGTGCACTACGTAATAATGTTCACGCATAACGTGAGTTCGAAAGGAGGGGTTTTAAAATGCAAAATCTTTAGGCAATTTCATAGAGATACATTCAAATAAGGGGTTTTTATATTCAATTTAGGAAAAAATTCCTAAAATAAGGGGTCATTTTACTCATTCAGACATGTTAAAAGAGGGGTTTTTTTAATACCTCACGAATGCACGCTATATAGGGGTTATTGAATGGTGAACCCCGCAAGCATGGGTGGAAAATTAGGAATCAGACAACCATTGCACACTCTGACAGATTTGGTGTAAATTGCATTTAATTTGTTTGCTAATGTAGCCACAAATGTTGTGTGTGTGTGTGTGTGTGTGACACACACACACACACACACACACACACACACACACACACACACACACACACACACACACACACACACAGAGAGAGAGAGAGAGAGAGAGAGAGAGAGAGAGAGAGAGAGAGAGAGAGAGAGAGAGAGAGAGAGAGAGAGAGAGAGAGAGAGAGAGAATCTTCACCCCAAAAGAGCTTTGCTAAAAAAAAGAGGTTATGGGTAGGGAATTTGTTGACATGCGACCTGTTCTCTCCTCTCCTTGTTGTGGCTTACAAACCTATTTGGAGGTGATAACAACATACAAGTGCCCACCTAGCCAAAGCGCCCGTTGGGTCAGCTGGCCAAAGTTTTGATGTGGTCACATTATTTTTCCGATGTTTAATACATCAAACACTGTAAAAGCCTAATGACAATCGTCTATGTCAAGTCTAAGTCAAAGATGTAATTTTTCCAATGATGTATGTAAAGGTCCATGAGAAGTTGGCCGCCGGCCACTTTAGAAAGCCCTAGGTATATAATACACTAAGGTTAGTGGGAAAGGGGAGATTATTTTTTGAGGATGAGTGACTATTGCATTACGCACAGAGAGCTACCTCTTTGCTCCAACTTGTAATCATCGCTTCTGTGGCTACGGTAATCCAAATTCAGTTTTGTTTCTTGCATTGTGTTCCTCTTACTCTGCTCTTTCATTCAAGTGTAAGCATTCAAGATTCGGTGAAGGTTTCAAACGCATCTGTTTAGGCCGTAAATCGCTATTTTCAGTGTTTATATACGTATTTTATGTTGTTTTGACCCTAGGAGAGGCTTTAGGGACCCAAAAACGACCCTTTAGGGTCATCCGTTTACTGTTTTTGCGTACTTTGGGACGAACGATCGCAATCCATGTACCTCTCGAGAATGCTGTGACAGTGATAGGATATGTTCCTGATAGTCCCCTGTAGCTTCCCTTCAAGTTTTGTGCGATTCCGATATGATTTGCATGGTGAACGGGCGTGATGACTGTAGAGCTGTGTAGAAGGACATAGGCAGATTACATGGCTTTAGTGCATTTGATTTGCTTGTAGAGTTAGTAGTTGCATCTCTTCAAGTTCACTTCACTAGGATTGACACCCTAGTGAGTTTCCATGCCTCATCCGAGTCGCTTCCCCTGTATCGATAATTTTATGTTGATGCTTGAGAGCTATGCTATGGACGTCCGTCGCGGCGACCCGCAAACATTGGCGCCGTTGCCGGGGAATGAATCTTAGGTGATGAGTGACCAAGTGCATATTCAGAGTTTTCTTATTGTTCCAAAAGATAATTTCCATTCCATTCATATTTTAATGAAGCATCTAGACAGGGGTGTAGTGCTTAGTGGAGATAGGGTCGGTGGACTGGCTAGATCTACTCTTGAGAGATATAGGGAGTTGTGAGTGAGGTTGCTTTAAGCATTTTTTCTCTTCAAATTTCTTTGTATCGATTGAGGACTAATCCATCATCCGTTTTTTATCGTGTTTGTTTTGTTTGATTCATTTTCTTATGTTCTTTCATTTCTGTACTTAGGAGTAGGATAAGTAAATCACATTCCAGTCAGATTTGGGGAAAAAGTCAGAGCCAAAAAACCATAACTTTGGCAAAAGGGCCATAAGACTCTGAAATTAGAAAATCTGACCAAACAGAGCTGAAATTGATTCAAATCACAAAGTGGTAGCACCAAACACTGCGAAATACTTGTCAGAGAGAGCCTGTAAAAATTTCATCAGATTTGGCTCTGGTACTACGATCGCGATCGGTGTACCTCAGTGTCAGAATTGTACAAGATTTGACATGTGCCTTCCTGATAAGATTCTAAACAAGTTTGTCTAAAGCAACCACACCCAAAAACATCAAAAATTAAGGAAATCAGGCCACTTGGGTAAAATTAGCCTGACAGACCCAGAAAGTGCAAAATCTTGGCTTTTGGTGATCCAAATGCAAAAAGACTTGGGGGATAGGCTTAAAACATCAGTGTCTACAAGTATGCCAAATTTGGTCTAATTTGGGCTCAGAACTACGATCGCGATCGGTGTATCTAAGTGCCAGATTTTGACCAGATTTCATCTGTGGGATCCTCAGGTGTATACAAACATAAAAGTCTAAAGGAACTAGAGCCAGAAACCTCAAAATTCCTGTCAAACCATCTGCATACAGATCCAAGTCAAAAACTGCTAAAGTGGCATAGAAATTGACTTTTAGTAGACCAAAACGCATGAAAACTGGGAAGAAACCATGCAGGATAGCCTGTGTGTAGGACAAGCCTAGGTATCTCTCAAATCCCAAATCAAACATCAAAATCAATCAAACATGATAAAATTGAAAAATCAGGCACTTCAGACCAAGAAACTGTAAATTCTTGACTTTTCTGAGTCCAAATACAAAAGTGTTCGGCAAGTAGTCTTCAATTAGCCTAGTGAACAAGTTGGTGAAGTTTCATCCAATTTGGGCTCAGAACTACGATCGCGATCGGTGTACCTCAGTGCCAGATTTTGACCAGACTTGACCCACACATACACCTAGGTTATATAAGATACCAGGAGTTTTCAAAAGTAAAAAAAGTGACCAAAATAGCCAAAAATAGCAGACAGTCAGAAAACCACTGCAGTAGACCAAGATCTGGTGAAAACTTGACTTTTTCTTGTCCAAATTCAAAAAGATTTGGGGAGTAGACTGTACACATCATTGTCTACCATATCCACAAGTTTCATCTGAAAAGGAGCTAGTACTACGATCGCGATCGGTGTACCATAGTGACATTTTGAGTTGAAACTTGGTGAGTAGGTAGCTGATAACTAGACAAACAACTCTCAAAAGAGCCAGGGTCAAAAAACCAAAAGACAGTTGTCAAATAGGGCAAACACTGATCACTGAGCCTTCAGACCAAAATTTTGAGAAAATTCAAGTTTTTGTGATCCAAATGCAAAGTGGGTTTGGGAATAGACTAATCATACCCATGTCTATCAACTCCTAAAATTTCATGCAAAAAGGAGCTGGAACTATGATCGCGATCGGTGTACCCCAGTGACATTTTGGATTGAAAATTTCTGAGTAGGTAGCTGACATCTAGTGCAACATATTTTCCAAAAGGAGCAAGGTCAAAAAAGCAAAAGAAAGTGGTCAAAAGTCCCAGTTACACAATCAGGCAAAACCACATGGGATTTGAGTTTTCAATGGTCAAAACATCTCCAAATTAAAAAATACAAAGACACTTGGTATCAAGACATCAAGGGCTAGCTACTGTGCAAAAATATTTCAAATCTGTGACATGGGGTCAAGGATTGCGATCGGTGTACCTCTACATGGGGGTATCGGACTTCATAAGTTTGTAGATCTACTTGAGTACATCCCAAATCTCAAGTTTGAGTGAAAAATACCCTTTGGAAGCCAAGATACAAGCACAAAAGTTCCTGTGTTCTGGTCCTGAGACTGTTTTGAGTCCTGTTTCAAGTGCAGTTCACTAAAAGTGCTCTAACTTTTGACACACAACTCCAAATTAAGTCAGGTATAGCTAGGAAGAAAGGTTTTAGAGCTGAATTTTTCTAGGTTTCCTAATTCCAAACTTTTAGGATACCCATAACCAATTTCCAGAGACCAAAAAAGTCACAAATTCCTGACTTTTTAGAGAGTTGACCAGGGGCAAAAAGGCATTGTGTGCACTAAGCCAAGGTGTTCTTATCAAGGACCATCTTGAGAGTATTGAGTGAGGCTTAATCATGACAACTCATCCATCATTAGGGTTTCCCACTCAACTCAGAGCTATGCCACCTACACAAACAACCAGAAATACTACAACACCTATAACAAGAGATTTGAGACAAGACCATGAGGCTTATCAATCATATCAAGCCAAACCATGAGGCTTATCAATCATATCAAACCTCAAGGCATGGCTCATGGATATTTGTCAAGTGATCATGTAGCTCACTGGAAGCCAAACCAATCAACTAAAAGGCAGGAGTTTGAAAGAGAAAAAGTGGAAATTGCTGGAGACTTAGAGGAGAAGCATCCTCTAATCAGCAAACCCAACGTGAGGTTCATCAAAACCAATGAAGCCACGAGATTTCTAACGGATTACACTTATGATGGACTTTATAGGTTACCTATTGGGGATCAAAAAAACTTCTATAGATATTTAAATTCCATCGTTAAAGAGTTGACAGACTACAAGAACCTCTATGCCTTCACATACACAGATGACCTGGGAGTGCAAGTTCTAATGGTAGATAAGTATGGAAGAGAGTACAAACTTCTCAGCCCAATTGAACTTATCAGCCCAATTGAACTGAAAGATATACATATATGGGTACTCCAATCTCTGCTTACTACTTTCAACCGAGTGTAAGCATACCAAGGTTTTTGGAGATTGATTTGCAAGAAGCTAACATTGAAACTATGGGATCAAATGGACCTCAAACATCCAAAATAGCTATTCACACGGGAGTGTAGCTCCTACCTCATTGAGTGGAAAGAGACCACCAATTAGACTTACAAATCCATCAACATTTCCAAAACATGTCTCAAAGGGGATTCCACCAGGATTTGCTCCAAGACGAGAAGAAGGAACGAGGGATGTCTTTGAGAGAGACCCCAGCACGCTAAGATACATGGTTGAACCAGAACCAATGAGACCATATCAATTGGCCAAATGTGTCAACAAGAAGTATGATGGATTAAGGGATCCATACGTACATGCATCATTGTTCAAACAAGTGTTAAGAGCCGAACAAGTATTTTATTTTCATACACAGTATGAGGGATTTGGCTTAACCTTGGAAGGGATAGCATTGAATTGGTTCCAACCGTTGGACAAAATTGCCTTCTCAAAAATCAAACAATTGTTGCAAGAATTTGTTGTGGAGTTCTCTAAAAGGGGAATCAAGCATAACACAGTGTCCCAAATCTATGCATTCAAGCAAAAAGAAGGTGAGAGAGTGAAGGAAGCATCGCTACGCTTCAAACAATATATAGAGAGATGTCCAGAACGCGAGTTACCACAGGATGAAAGATTATCAATTTTCTTCATAGAGGGTTTGAAAAATGAGACTCTCAAGAAAGATTTGCACTTAAAAGGATGTACTTCCTTTGAGCAAGTCACGAGAGAAGCGTTATACCTAGTTGACAACATGGTAAAGCCTATGGCGAGGAAATTGGTGATACAAAGATCACTCTGGATAATGCTCCTTTAGTATCTAGTGAAACCAACACAAGGCAAGTGGTTATGTCTCAATTAATGACCAACCTAGATGAGCTAGCAGCGCAAGTAGCACAACGAATAAAATGGTGTGCCATTGAGCAAAAATGGACCAATCATGAGATGAGTGAGTGCTACTATAATCAAACATACATGAGGGGAATACTATTTGGACATCAAATAGAAAAACAAATGCCATTACCAAATCATCCATTATTTCAAAATAGGGTTGTATCAAGGGCTTTACAAAGAGCTAAGGTAACCTAGGCTAGGTCAAGAACCTATGAGAAAACTCTATTTATTGAATGAGGACACTCTGATGTCCATAGCCAATTAAGAGCGTAGACCAGAGACCATTCTGGCTAAGCAAGAACAACCATCAATTGTGCCACGAGTGACTCAACAAGATGGACCATGCTACAATGTGGAGGCAATCATTGGGCCAAGAATTGTTCTCGTGTAGAGATAATTGGATATTGTTTGGAGTGTCCCATTACACACGTTGTTCCTAATTGTCCAAAACACCCAAACAAACAGGGGAAAACAACAATGAATGTTGTGGGAGTGTTACCTTCTCTAAGTGGATCAGAGGTAGAACACAAAATTCTTGTGAAGGTAGTGACTAGAGCACAAGCAAAAAAAAATGCTAAGGACCAAGCTAATGAGGAGAAAGATCAACAACCCAAACAAGGGGAAACAACTAGTGTGTCAGTGAGGACTGGGAGAAAATCCTGGAAAGCCAAAAGAGACAGATTTAAAGAAAAAAAAATTACAAATCAAACTACACTTCAAACAGAATTACAAGAGACAAAGGAGCAGTTAAAACAAGAACGGGAAAACAAAACGGTGGTGAGCGATAAGAAACCAAGGAAGGCGTCTTCCGGAGGATCTGTGTTGGTAGACAAAGTCCTAGAGCCATTAGACGCTGCACTGGAAGCATATGAGGCTAGATTGAAACCCAACCAAAGCCTAGAGCAATGAGGGATGAAATATCCTCATGCTGAGGTAGAGATTGAGAGGTTGAAAATGTGTAAGGAATTGGTACAAACTGCACAGGCAATGATGGAGCCTAAAGCACCAATTCCACCTCCAGAAACAAAACCAAAAAGTGTTGGATTTGAAATGCCTAAGGCAAAGGTTGTTGAAACATTAACTCAAAGAAACATTGAGCTAGAATCACAAAAGGATGTGCAAGAGAAGACCGCAACACAAGAAACCAACAACCTAGAAATTCAGCTAGATGATCAAGTAGTGGCCAACACCACTAATGATGCAAGGTCAAGATCACAATTTATGGCACCTATCCCAGAGATAGATGAACCATGGCCAAATGAATTGTGGGAAGCAATTAGAAGTGCAAAAGATGAAAGTGCGACTTTCCAATCTGCACCCATAACTGAGGTCAATACAGGGCATGAAGTCTATCAGGGAGACATTCAATCTCTAAATGGAGATGCAGGGACGGAAGTTTCAATTGAAAGCAAACCAGAGTCCTTGAAGACCTTACCCTCATACATAGGAGAACATGAGGCAGACTCAGAGACTAGAGTGGTGCCATCTCAGAGGAAAGCCATATCCGAGATGATGGATACAAAGTGTATGCAAGAGTTGATGTCAGCTCCAATACAGAGCATCATTACTCTATCTGAACTGCTTAAGATTAGACCACATGTATGGGATGAAGTAGGCAACAATTTTGGGAAGATGGGATTAAAGATACCTCTTCAAGATCTACCCTTAAATGAACAATCAAACAAAACTCAACAAGAAAGTGCAAACGCTAAACCTGTGCCAATAAACAAGGTGGGGGAATATTGCGAAGGAGAAGAAGGAAACACCACCTTACCTGTGGAATACAAAGAAGTTAAAACATTGGCTATACTTGATAGCGGGGCTGGAGTAGCCATAGCCACAAAATTTTTTTGGGAAAAATGGGGTAGACCAGTGCTTAGGAAAACTAGAATGAAGCTGCAACTTGCAGATGGATACAAAGAAAAACCTTTGGGTACCCTAGAGCAAATTATTGTGACTTCTTGCGGAATTGAATATGAACATACATTTGCAATAGTAGATTTTGGAAAAGCGAAAAATTTTGATATCATTTTAGGAAGACCTTTCATGCGTCAACTTAAGATGGTTCAAGATTGGGGC
Organism: Adiantum capillus-veneris; assembly: GCF_014529385.1. NCBI lineage: Eukaryota > Viridiplantae > Streptophyta > Polypodiopsida > Polypodiales > Pteridaceae > Adiantum > Adiantum capillus-veneris. The sequence goes on from NC_140931.1 coordinate 180,770,502, forward strand.
TATGACTATATCTACTTGAGACATAAAAATATCACCACAAAAATAAGCATAAAATACCATAGCTATAGAGATGTGAATAGAACTCCTTTAGAAGAAATTGAGTCTACTATAGTCAATGGGAAAAAGATACCTGCGTGGCTACAAACCAAACAAGAACTTTGGATGTGTGGTGCTTCGAAGTGTGGAAGCTTAGTGAAGGAGGATTGCATCCTAGAACGATCAATGGACGATGAAGCTAACATAGCGGAGCCCTTTCCAGAGCAATTATTTGAGCCATTTGGATGGACTCAAATACTGGAAACATTGGATGTGTCTGTAAATGAGGTAATTCCAACCAAGTTTTGTGATGAAGAAGGCTACGACCTAGTTTCATGTTTTATGTTGAAAGTGTTGAAGGAAGCTAATGAAATTTGTGAGTGTGAAAGCAGAAAAAGTGAGACAGATAGCTACATCCTGGAGCATGAGGCAAAATTGAAAACGAAGGAAGCAGAGAAACCACAAGAATATGTCATTATTGACATACCTGAAGAAACAACAAAAGCTGTTTCAAAGAAGCCGACTCTAGAAAAAGTGCAAATGAAAGTAGATGAAGGAGAAAAGCTTCCAAGTTCAATGGCAAATCTTCAACAAACACAAGATCAAAAGAAGAATAGGGACAAGGAAGAAGATGGACTATCTCCTACGATAATCAAATTCAACATATGCGGAAAAACAGGACTCAAAATAACATGTTCAACTGTGATAGATCCAGAAGCAACAAAGAATCTAATGACTTATGGAACGTGGATCATGATGGGAAAGCCACCAATCAATGAGCTAGAAGAAACAGTTTACACAAGTTCAAAAATGCCAATTCCTAGCTTTGGAGTGGCAGAAGCTGTACTCAAATTGAGTACTGGGGAGTATAAAAGATACTTTCCACATAATCAACTCCCATCATATCAAAGAGAGTCTGGTCCTGACAGAAAGCTGGAGGAACATCTTCTTTCGACAACAATCAAAAGCTTCAACAACAACAACAGTAAGACTCCATGAAGCTTCTCAAATCCATGCAAAGAAGAAATCGCCAACCATCGTGGAAAAAGGTAAAGCAAAGGTAAACATTGAAGTATATCAACCTCACCAGATGACTTTACCTTCAACGAGCTTCCATCAAATTTCCTACGAAGCCTCTACATCAAGAGCCACACTATCAACAATGCAATGGAAACCAAAGAAAAAAGTCTATCAACCAAAGTTTCCATCGTAAAAGAGCATCCAGAAGAAGCCGAAGAATGTCAACCAAGTGTTGGTATCCAAAGAGCACATCCAAGTCAAAGACCCAATTTGGATACATGAAACATGGGTTGAACCACAACAACAAAAGGTGACAGGGTGGATAGCATCAAATGAGTCAATCACTGCTCAAGGCTACTTCCAAGGAAACACTAATGTTTGGGCCAAAAAGCCTAAAGTAACAGCCTGGACCTACCCACCTCAACCAACGAGTTCTACAAGGAACAAGATGTGCCATCAACGGAATACAAAATACTCAAGCAAGCGAAAGAACACCAAGAAAAGGCAAACAAAAAGACCTTCCAAGCGGGCAACGCGAAAAGTTTGGGTACCAAAATCAAACTTCAACGAAGATACCCAACACAAACAGGTGAATCAACGGATGATTCGAGTGAAGCTACTTGAAGCACAAGGAGTTTATGAAGGTAACACTCCAATATGGTTACCAAAAATTGTAGCTCAATTGGGAACAATGAAGAGAAATCAAGGAGCACAAGCTTCTACCCCAAAGCAAGCAATGACAACCAAAAGCCAACAGAAGCCAATTACAACCAAGGCTGCTGCAATCTACAGATGGATACCTTGTCATCAATTACAAAAGCAAGGCTTTTACAACGGAAATCATTAGGTTTGGATACCAAAACCTAGTGTCCCCATCAACTTATAGAAGAAGATAAAATGCCAAAGACGGTCACACAAGGACCAAAAACAAGATGGGTTCCAAAATTGCTAGTGGAAACTCAATCACAAAGAACCCACACATCTCGACAATCACCTCTCATGGAAATTAATGCAAAGGCTACATCAAGCCCTATCAGAGCTTAAGGACTTGTTTTACAAATAAGTATCAACATACAACAAGCAAGTCAAGAGGAGCCAAAATATGCTAACGTACTCGAGAAAATGGTGGCATCCAAAGACCAACACAATGGAAGAGGCCTAAATTTCAAGAACTTATGGAATTGGGTTTCCGGCCTTGAACAGGTAAGTCCAAGTCGCCATTAAAAATACATGGCATAAAAGTCAAGAGTCGGACAGTTGAGCCACTAAATGAGCAAGGCATTAGTCCCAAAGCTTCAAGTAATATTCTCTGTGGTCTAAGAGTCTTAGCTATTGTAGGTACTGCTCAAGGTGGAGGAGTTGAGCATATTTATGTTGTGTCGCTCATGCTGGTATAGGTGAGCATAAGAGTCCAATTCTATGTATTTTAAGTTTGGTAAAGTGAAGAAGAGAGTCCAAAAGACACTCATGCACTATGCATAGTGAGTAATTTCCCTTTGGTCATTCAAGTTCTAGACCCTAATTTAGAAACACCCATCACTATTCTATTGTATATATTCCTTCCATCAAATGAAACCAATAAAGAATTTGTTACACTATCTTCAAAGAGATAAAGTGGGGCCACATTGTTCTCAACTACGCTTCGACAAGAGTGGCTCTTATCTTCAAAGATAGCAACAAAGCTCTATTGACAAAGTGGCAAAGAAAATCAAATTGGAGATGCCAGTGCACACATGTCAAAGTCTCAAACATTTTGAGATACGAGCTCAAATAAAAAGTCAACTGCACCAGGAGGCAAAGTATCCAAAGATCATCAACCAACTGCACAAATGGAAAGGTAACGCAGGATGTGCAACAACATGCACAAATGCCTCGTCCACAACATCCAAATCACAAAGAACACATGTTCATCAATCAAAGGCAAATGGGCACCCCATTTGAACAAGAAAAACATGCTTGATATAACTCAATCAAGGAAGGGGGGAGTCTCATCAACAAGAAGACCAGACTACAAATGGTCGTGTCAAGGGACGACACGAGCTAGGAAGGGGGGAGTGTGTGGAGGTGATAACAACATACAAGTGTCCACCTAGCCAAGGCGCCCGTTGGGTTAGCTGGCCAAAGTTTTGATGTGGTCACATTATTTTTCCGATGTTTAATACATCAAACCCTGTGAAAGCCTAATGACAATTGTCTATGTCAAGTTTAAGTCAAAGATGTAATTTTTCCAATGATGTATGTAAAGGTCCATGAGAAGTTGGCCACCGGCCACTTTAGAAAGCCCTAGGTATATAATACACTAAGGTTAGTGGGAAAGGGGAGATTATTTTTTGAGGATAAGTGACTATTGAGTTATGCACAGAGAGCTACCTCTTTGCTCCAACTTGTAATCATCGCTTCTGTGGCTACGGTAATCCAAATTCAGTTTTGTTTCTTGCATTGTGTTCCTCTTACTCTGCTCTTTCATTCAAGTGTAAGCATTCAAGATTTGGTGAAGGTTTCAAACGCATCCGTTTAGGCCTTAAATCCCTGTTTTGAGTGTTTATATACGTATTTTATGTTGTTTTGACCCTAGGAGAGGCTTTAGGGACCCAAAAACGACCCTTTAGGGTCATCCGTTTACTATTTTTGCGTACTTTGGGACGAACTATTGCGATCCATGTACCTCCCCAGGATGCTGTGTCAGTGATAGGATATGTTCGTGATAGTCTCCTGTAGCTTCCCTTCAAGTTTCGTGCGATTTCGATATGATTTGCATGGTGAACGGGCATGATGACTGTAGAGCTATGTAGAAGGACATAGGCAGATTACTTGGCTTTAGTGTGTTTGATTTTCTTGTAGAGTTAGTAGTTGCATCTCTTGGATTTCACTTCATTAGGATTGACACCCTAGTGAGTTTCCATGCCTCATCCGAGTTGCTTCCCCTGTATCGATAATTTTATGTTCATGCTTGAGAGCTATGCTATGGATGTTCGTCGCGGCGACCCGCAAACAAAACCCTAGGCGATGTTATTGTCACCATAGCTAGGAGAGAGGTGTCTGCCCAACAGCTCTCACGAAGAGTGTCTCTCTCTCTCTCTCTCTCTCTCTCTCTCTCTCTCTCTCTCTCTCTCTCTCTCTCTCTCTCTCTCTCTCTCTCTCTCTGCCCTCTGAAAAATGTAGGTTGAAGCCCTGTGGTGGTAGCGAGCCCTTCTACCCTGTTTCCCTTTCCATGGGATGCCCTGTGTTGATCTCTCTCTCTCTCTCTCTCTCTCTCTCTCTCTCTCTCTCTCTCTCTCTCTCTCTCTCTCTCTCTCTCTCTCTCTCTCTCTCTCTCCCCCCCCCCCCCCCCCCCCCTAGCTTAGCCACTTTGCTTGCCTTCCTCAGTCCCCCCCTTGGGCGAGTGGGCAGCACTATGGGGGGGGCGTTAGTACACAGCATTGCCCCCCTTTCCCTAGTTCCTGAATTGCCCTCAATGTTCAAACAAGGTCACCAGCAGTCGGCCAGTGTCGCCCTGCGGTAACAAAATCGTGTTGTAGCAACAAGATCCATCATTGCCTCCCTAGTGCCTTAACCACCCTTGGTCTTCAAATCAGGTCGCCAACCCTCGACCACTATACGCCTCGAGATCCTGCTGCTTCACCATGTCAACCTCGACCATGCCACGAGCACTTGTTGGTGCCTCTGCACGTCTTCTTGCTCAAAAGGCCATAAAACCTTTAGGTTTTTGGCCCCCTGACATTAAGGACACTTCCCACATGAATCATGACAACCAAGGATAATACCCCGAAGAGCGGGAGAACTTGACCAAGTTTTGATGCCGTCCTAGCAGCCCCAAGTAAATCTGATCAAATCGAGTGCCTTCAAGTAGCCCTTTATTGGGTCATGGAAAAGCTTGTGACCTCAAAGCTCACCTTATCAAGCTTCAGGCACAATTCAATTCCATGGTCGATCTTGCCTCCAACAAAGTGAAGGAGGCTGAAGCCAAGGCCATCGAAACCCACTCGGCAACACTTCCGAAGGTGAAGACATGGGTGATAGTAGAACTTCAAGAGCAAGGACTCCAAGAAGAAAATTCCCACAAGGTCTGCATTGGTGGGCTACCCCAAGCATGGGATACGAGAAAGAATGACTTTTCGAAGCGCATCAACTTCCTCAACAAAACCCTCAATCCAATCAAGCTCGACTACAACGCAATAGACTGTATCACCTCGAGAGGCCCTAACAAGCCCATACCAAGTGGGCATGCCATCCTGGAATACAAAAGTAGGGAAGGTTGGCTCAAGCTTCTCCAACAATCACGTATTCTCAAATACACCAAGTTTTGGATCGCAGAAGAACTCACCACGCTACAAATCAAGCACAAGAGTGAAGAGCTCAAGAAGATACCTGAAGCCCGTAAACAAGGTAAATGGGTAGTCTATGGAAGTGGTAAAGCCAACATCCAGGAGTTTCAAAATCCTAAACCGGCTCTCCCCATAGACAACCCCCTCTAGGTTTTGTCTTCCCCTTTTTCTTTTTCACCCTCCTAATGGACCCTCAGTCCTTAACTGATATGTAGCTTCATCCTCTACTTAAAACACAACCGCTGTAATGTTTGTTTTTGGTCCCATAGGTCATATCTGACCTCCATGGATGATAATTCAGTCTCTCTCTCTCTCTCTCTCTCTCTCTCTCTCTCTCTCTCTCTCTCTCTCTCTCTCTCTCTCTCTCTCTCTCTCTCTCTCTTTCTCTCTCTCTCTCAGCCTTGCAGAACAATTTCACCCCGTTGCTATCGCATCGCCATCCCTAGGGTTTGCATCAAAGCCTGTGTTCACTTTTTCTTTAGCGATGCAACATGCTAGAAAACCATTTTCTCTACTTGAATTGTGAGTTGACATCTGGCGATATGGCCAAGATCTACGCCAAGATACGAGGTATTTACTAGGATTTATGCTTAAATTCTGTCCTTAAAAATTAGGGTCCACCAAAATTACAATCACTAATTTTCATTTTTAGCTGGGAAATCTACACTACAAATTGGGTTAGGTGAGCACAAGCTAAGATATATATATATATGTGTATGTTTTGTCCCTTTGATTCAATGTTAGAAAAAAACCGGGGTACACTATTAAGAAGACCAGTGCACATCGTTCTTGCAATTGTGCACAACTTATCATCCCAAACATTAAAGTCAGCTTGTAGACATGTTTTAGAACAAGTTGAGATCTCATATCCACCGAAAAAGACAATTTATAAATCTTTGAAACTTTTTTTTTCTAAAGTGCTCTATTTGAGCTTGAAGTGCTTTAACCATGAAAAAGATTAGAATATGCCTTGGCATATCCTTTGCACAAGGTTCTGAAATAATTACATTTGAACATATGTTAAGCTTCAATAGCTCTTGTTACTTCCAAGTACTCTTTCTTATCTTGCTTGCTAATCCAAATCCTTTGATTTAAAATCAGCCACCAACAATTCTCTAATATGTTTCCAGCGTGGAGCGGCTCAGACTTGTTGTGAAAAATCTGTTCATTCTTGGACTGCTACAGGACTTTCAAAACCGTAGCTCTGACTCTACAGATTTCAGTTAAGAATATTCTTGTTTTCAAGGTGCCTAGAGCCCAATGCGTGGTCTCGTCTAAAGAAAGGAGTGTCCAGTGTTGTGACCACCCATTTTTAGATTTCTCTAGTGAAAGACTGGATTTTTAGGCAACCCCAGATGAAGTGCCTGATGTCTTCAACCTGGTGCTTGCATTTTGTACATCTGCCATCTACTAGGCCTCTTGCTTTTTCCTTATCACCGGCTGGTAATTAGCCAAACAACAATTTTCATAGAAACACTTTATCCTTGTCCTCGCACTTGGCTTTCCAGAGTTTCCCCACAACCTGATTCCACTTACTTCTTACCCATGTTTTTGAGTAGATTTTGTTGAGGTAATCAATCCAGTCCTCTGTTCAGCATAGCTTCTCATTAATAGCTTTAGTCCTGGGCGAGGCAAAGATCCTCTCTCCTGGCCACTTACATGCTTTCCAATCCATTGGTGTGGAGTATGGAGGAAGCGTTAGTCCGAAAACTTTTCCTGGCAATCAAATGATGAGGACTTCCTCTTGGAGGGAGAAATTTCCAATCTGTTGTAAGTGTTCCAAGGACTGCCAATTCCCTTTCTGATAATTCCAAAATGAGTCCATGGTGTTAAATCCTTTATTGTTGAGAAGCCTAGCTATTTTGAGCCAATGGTCGTTTAAGCCAAGGCCCTCCAGTAAAGGTCCCCAGGGTGACCAATAGCCAACTATTCCTTTCCAATATATGGAATCCTCCCTTCACATTAGTGTAATTGTGGCTTTGCAACATTTGTCGATAAATTTCCCAATGAATCCTCCTAGCCAAATCCCAAGGACTGTAGTGTTTCTTGCACATAAGACCAGGTTATTCTATCATATGCCTTATTGAGGTCTAGTTGTAGTAAAACGCACTCTTGTTTTTTTAACCTGGCATATTCCATCCCTATCATTGCTGCCTAAATGTTATCATAAATTGATCTCCCTTTGGTGAAACCATGTTGGTGGGGAGAGATAACATCTGCTAACACTGGGCCATTCTTTCGGCAACAAGTTTGGCCAGGACCTTATACACCACCGTCATCATTGTGATAGGTCTCCAGTGTTTGAGTTGTGAGAATGCAGCTTGATACTTGACTCGAGTTTACCTTCCATAAAGGCCTTGTTGACCTTGAGAAAAAAGGAGGGGCCCAAAAGCTCCCAGAACCCGTGGCAAAACTCCACAATGATCCCATCCCACCCGGGAGATTTTTCTTTACCAAGTTTTAAAATGGTCTTTCCAAGTACTTTGCCCATCTAGAATCCACTGAAGTTGTGGTGGCAGCAAAAACCTTGGGTTTGGCTTCTTTGACGGCAGGATCAAGAGGGGGAGTCTTCTTTCCCAAGGATTTGGCTAAGGTGCTCTAGCATCACTTTGCCCATTTCATCTGGGTCTTGGCCTTGGTTATCAATCAGGGAAGAGATGGTGGTCTGACATTTCCTTACCATGATTGAACGAAGCAAAGTGCTCTTGCTTGCCTCCTCCGTTTTTATGTACCTCTCTTTGGCTTGTACTCTCATAATATTAATCTCCTCTAGGTCCTTTTCATGTAAACTCTGCTTGAGCTGCAACCATTCTTTGTGCTTGGTGTCTAAGGTGTCCTAGTTCCTCAAACCTAGACTTTTGAAGTGAAAATGCTTGTAGGTTTTTCTTTTTTAATGTATGGAACACCCTCTTGATAGCTTCAGATTGTTCTTTGTTAATGTCCATAGCTAATTCTTGAGCAACCCGCCAAGCCATCAAACCCTTGAAAAAAGAATCTTTTTATAGGGGAGGGCAAGAGATAAGAATTGTTTTCCCCTGCGGTTGATGTTGCTCTTCAGTAGTGAAATTTAAGAGCCCCATAATAGGGAAGTGATTAGAGAGGCTTTCATTTACCAATATTTGAATCTTTAAAGAAGAAGGTACACAGTCGTCGTTATGAGAGAAATAAATATTGTCAAGTCTGGAGGCTGACTGGGCATTTTGGAGGCTGTTGTATGTGAAGCCCGCATCATCGTTCCATGTTCCACACTTCCATGCATCAGTAAGGGCCCATTTTTCTTCCAGGGCCTCCCATTTTTTTTGCTTCCCTCTTGATAAGATAGAAGACGGTCCATGCCTATATTGTACCATATTGAAGTCCCAGACCATGCAAAACTCGCCCTCTATAATTACTTGAGAGAGGTCATTCCGCAATAGCTTCCTACCTTTGGAGTCATTAGGGCATAAAATATTAATGATAGTAAGCAAAATCTTGTGTGCCTTAATGGACATTGCAAGGGCCCTCCCAGACGAGTGTGATCTTTGTGAACAACAGTCATGAGCCACTAAAGCCATTTGGACCTGTGCCGTAAAAAACAGGACCTCCACGAGTGCTTGTTTTCTTGGAGTAGTGGTGTCTAGGTGATGTTTCTGCAGACACTAGCAGTTTATGTCCTTGCTCTTCTTCATGCACTGCCACAACGTCTCTTACTTCTCTCTCGTTATTATTCCCTTCACGTTCTAGGACACAACTTGGAGTGTGCGATTCATGGGGAAAGAGGGACGATGTCTGAATCTTGACCGATCTCAACATCTTCCATTGCTGGAGATGTGGGGGGATCATCATCGTCCATGGCCCATTTCTGTTCTAGCAATAGCTTTGAAGGGATTGTGTAGAGGGATGCTGCTAGTTCCCCTTTCGGAAGAGGCTTGAAGTGGAGAGATGCCCTTCCTTTTATTAGTGTTAGCAGCCTCGCTTGACGGTGCTTTTCTTGCAGTTGCCTTCTCCCTCTTAGCCCTCTTCATGCCCAGGACTTGAACGACTGATGTCGTTGTGATTGTTTGAAGTTTTGTAGTAGCGGAATGAAAAACAAGCCCCTTGTCATTGCCAACATATTTTGGGATTTGCAGAACAGCGGTCTTTGTTTTCACTATCTTTCTTTAGCTCTTGGTTGACTTCCCTTAATCCTAACCATATCTCCACCCTGTTTTTGCCTCTAGGCACCTCACTATCCTCCGTCTGTTTGTCGCTCTGTACTTGATAATCTTCCTTTGCCCGGGTTTTCTCGTCTACCTTTTGGGAGGCTTCCTGCACTATGGAGTTGGTATTTATTTTAGCCTTGAGGGGACAATCCTTGGTAAAGTGCCCAAAATTTTTGCACCCGTAGCACGCTCCAAAGTAAGACCCAAAATTGAGAGGAATTCTTAAAAGCCCAGCCCCCACATTAACCACCATCATCTTAGGTGGGGTTCTTTCCAAACTCCAACCAATACAAACCGTGTTGGAGGTTTTGCCTAAACCCCTCTTGTTGGAAACAAACAAAGGAAGGGGTTCCTTACTGAATATTGGCCAACATTCCAATGTAGTCCCAAAGCCAAGAGGGTAGGCCCACAAATTCCACCCAAACTGGATGGATCCCTTGGAGAGATTCTGCCGAGTCAAAGACTGGATCCCACAGTACCACACAAACCATGGTCCTGTTAAATAAAAGAGGACCTTTATCTAGGATTTTTACAGCATCAGATTCCTCCTTGAATCTAACTAAGCGGAAGCCTTTTGTGAGGTAGGTTGTGTTTTCAATTGCTCCTCCATGGCCTAAAATTTGTGATTCCTATAACCATTGAATTATCTCATACCGGTTTGGGATTCTTCCACTTAATCTAGAAACAAGAGTTAGTTTAGCTTCTATGGCGAGTTGTTTCTTGACAAGTGCTGGTGGAATATCTATCGTGATTGCCTTTGCTACCTCTAGTTGTTGAGGCAGAGATTTCCTAAGAGCATTGTAAACCCAATCCGCCAACCCCTCATTTTAGATCCCTTTGGCATCAGCTTGTGAGCAACTGCTTAATGACTTCTTTTAACTCTTGTTCCAACCTTAACTTTTCATTTTTGAGCTTACCCTTACTTTCTGGAGATAATGGCTCGTCTGTAGCAATTTTTGGAGCTTCCTTGGGGTTACCGTTACGCAAAATACTAGCAAACAAGATGCCGGGCCTGGGAGCTGATGTACATGTCGGCGCTTTGTTTAACTTTGTATTGATGGTGCCCTGTGACAATCCAATCACCACTATCTTTATCATAAAGTTCATGGCATTAGAAGCAGGGTTTTCTAGGCCAATTGTTTTCATTTGGCCTTTAGACGAGGCACGTTTTTCAGCCTGTATTGATAAGCCTTCAACAGTGAATGGGTTCGTCATTAGTGCATCCATCGGCTTTGCAACATCGGACGTTATTTGATCATTGTCAGAATGCTGGGCTTTAATGCTCGAATCCACCTCCATCTTGTAAGTCACCACTTGTGATTCAAAAAAGAAAAAAAACCACAAAACTATCTAAGCTACCTCGAGAGAAAATCGGTTACAAAAACACCCAGCCCCAAATTTTTCAAAATCGGAGTACCTACTCATCACAATCACTTTTTGAAAATTGTAGAAGTTCCCTATTTTTTCGCATGTTTCATCCTTTTTCCATGACCTCTAACTTCCCCAGCTCCCCTACTTTGGTTGTATCGAGGTGCTAACCCCTCTCTTTCTCTTTTGGGTATAAGCATGTTAACTTGTCATGCTTTTTGGTGTCCCGGACAATGCTAGTAAGAGGTGCTTGTTAGCATCTATTCAAAACCAAAGAGCAAGTGAAGTTTGAAATTTTAATAACCATAAGATATATTATTTGTTCCCTCCCATATGGGGTGTGGCCTCTGTTTACAGTTACGACGATGACGTGGGGTGTGGCCTCTGTTCTCTCTCTCTCTCTCTCTCTCTCTCTCTCTCTCTCTCTCTCTCTCTCTCTCTCTCACAGACTCCCTCTCTGTCTCACTCTCAGACCAGTTTACAGTTTGCCCTGTTCCTACTCCCTCCCTCTCTCTCTCTCTCTCTCTCTCTCTCTCTCTCTCTCTCTCTCTCTCTCTCTCTCTCTCTCTCTCTCTCTCTCTCTCGCATTGCTTCTTGCCTCGAAGTTGAGTTGTCAAAGCTTAACAGACTTGCAAATATGGAAAACCAGCAGACAACATTATTGCCACTATAAATGGAGGCAGAAGGGAGCCATTACAGGAAATGAATCACAACTACCAGCATCCAGCTCTTTCTATTATCAGGAAATATGAGACAGAAAGAAAGCGTAAACAGCGGGAGCACCGATAGATGACAACTAAACGAGGACATCATGCCGTCGACGATGAGGAGAAAAGGAAAATCTCCTTCGAGATTGTGAAAGCTTTCAAGAGAAGGACTGAAGGTCTCAACAAAGAAGCAAAGTGTGAAATCTAGAATCTTGTTGCTCAACATCCGCTTGTTCGGGCAATCCGTGATCAGTCTTTAGAGGAGGAGGCTGTTGTGTAGAGTGCAATTGTCTCCAATGTCCGCAACACACTAGCTATCGTCAAGCAACCAGCTTCTAACGAGGAGCTGTTTTTGAAGAATGCAGCATTGCAGATGATGATAAATTCAAAGGAAAACATGTCTATTGCCAAATTCTCCAGGGTCCTAAAAGTCGACCGTCGCAGCTTGTTCAAAGCAAAATCACGGCAGGTGAAGTCTAGTGTCAATGCTCGACTGTTTTCATTGGCTGAATGTCACAAGCAACATCGTCATAGTCCTATCACAGATGAAATTAAGGAATTGGTCTACACATTTTGGACAAAGGAGACTCGTGTTTCACCCAACAAGAAGGATGTTTGTCGAAAGAGAGTGGGAAGGAAAAGCTACATAAAACACCCTGTGCACCTCCTGGATGAGTCTCAGGTGATCAATGACATACTTGCGCCATAACTTATGCATTCTAGCATGCTAGTTATCACAATATGTTATGCTATGTATGCCACCTAGCATGTGTGCTAGTTAGCATAGTCTCACTCCTAGTATGTTGGGTATGTTGTTTAGCATCATAAGTATGCTGTCTAGCACAATATGTAAGCTACTATAACACCCTTTATGCTAGTTAGCATACCTATTATGCTAACTAGCATGCTCTGTATGTTCTTTGACACAATGAGTATGCTAGCTACCTTTTGTAGTATTCTTTGAAAGATTGTCCTAAAAATCCTTTAAACAAGGGTAAAATAGTAATAAGCGTAGTCCAAGTGATACCTAGTAGCTCATCAGAGAGTGAACCGATTGTTCCTATCAAGGTAATCACTAGAGCCCAGGCAAAGAAAAAGAAACACAACTCCTTTGCTGTTGATTAGGAAAATACCAAAGTTTCCTCCCAAAGAATCAAAAGGAGCAGAAACAAAAGATATGAGATGAGAAAACAAAAACAACAAGTTGAAATCGAGGAGAAAGCAAAAAAGCTATTCCAGGAAAAGTTGAAAGAAAATGGATGTGAAATCAAGGAAACAACCATGAAACCTGGAGGATCCATTCTGGCTGATAAAATTTTTGAGCCTATTAATGCCGCCTTGGAAGCCTACCAAGCAGGACTTAGAGCAGGCCAAAACATGGAAAACAAATGGAAAAACTATCCTTCTCCAGAGAAGCAGCTAAGCTGGAAGCTTATCAAAATTTGGTAAGAATCACGCAAGAAATGCTAAAAAAACAAAAACCCAAGTTTCAAAGTATTGTAAAACCTGAAGAGCTTGTGGTAAGAGACACTAAAGAAAAATCTAATGTGGTGGTAGAATCCCACCTTGAAACAAAAGAACCAGAACTTATAGTGCCGAGCAGCGAAGATGCCTTAGACAAAATTTCATTCGTAGAGGAAGATTGGCCAGGACACTTATGGGAAAAGGTTAGAGAGATCAATGATGGGATCCTAACTCTAAAGTCAGCTCCTATAGAGGAAGTTTGGTTAGATAACCTACCTCTTGATGTGAACATGGATGTACAGTCCTTATACGGGGATTGCGGATCTGAAGCTTCAGGAATGTCGAAACCATTGACTTTGAAAACATTACCCTCTTACTTTGGAGATAATGAAGATGAATCCATAGTGTGTAAGACCACTTAAGTAAAAAGAGTGGAACAGACCCTAGAAGTAGACAACATTCATTCAATCATGTCTACACCCATCCAATGCACTCTTACCTTGGGATAACTGTTAAACTCACACCATATTTATGGAATGATCTGCAAAAAACCCTAGAGAAGGTGGGAATAACGGGGTTAATCTCAAAAAATTTGGAAAAATTAAAAAATGAAATGGATAACAAAGGGATTCGATCTGTTCCCATGAACAAAGTCGGAGAATATTACAAAGGGAAAGAAGGAAACACCACCCTTCCAGTGAGATATAATGACATTGAAACCATGGCAATACTAAATAGTGGAGTAGGCATAGCCATAGCCACGAAAGCAGTATGGGAATCCTGGGGGCAACTAGTCATTAGAAAAACTTGAATGAAATTGCAATTGGCTGACGGACACAATGAGAGACCATTAGGGCTGCTTGAAAAGGTGTTAGTCAATTCTTGTGGAATTGAATATCAACACACTTTTGCCATAGTTGACTTTGGGAAAAAACTCAATTGTGAAATTATATTGGGAAGACCTTTCATGCAATAGGTACAACTTATCCAAGATTGGATAAACAATTATCTATACTTGAAGCAAGTGGGTTCTATAACAAGAGTAAATCTAAAAGATCACACTTATAGAGATGTCTTGAAAACACCCATACAAGAGTTTGATTCAGTCTCTTCAGCTGAAACTAAGCTTCCATCCTGGTTAAACAATGACACTCCTATTTGGATGTATGGAGCTTCAGAAAATGGGAGCTTAAAACAGGAAGAATGTATCCTAGAAAGGATTGCACAGACGAAGCCTATGTACCTGAACCCTTTCCGGAGCATTTCTTTGAGCCATTCGAGTGGACTCAAATTTTAGCAACAATGGATGTATGTGTGAATACCTCTATGCCTACTCAATTTTTCAATGATGATGGCTATGACATAATTCCCATCCAAATGATTTCAATCATCAACATTGAAGGTGAAGATAAGAAACCCAAGGACGTAATGAAAGCTCAACAAGTCTTTCCAGACCTCTATTATGATGCAACTGATGAGTTGGATGAACACTTAGCTACCTCAAAAGATTTGGGGTCAGAAAAGAACATGCGAGAGCTAAGCTACTCTTGAAAGGAGGGGAGGAAAAGTTTTTTGACTTTCCAAACCAGAAATCGAGAAGACAAAAATGGTATAGACAAAAAAGAGACACCAAAAACGTAAAAACACGACCTATGCCATCAATCTCCATTAGAATACAATTCCTGATGCAGATAGATGCAAATGATTGTGTCAAGACAAAATCACTCGCAGATATCCTTCAAACAAAAATCCGGAACTGTCTCAAACATCGAGAAAATCAAGGAAGGATACTCAAGCAAACCCACAGGATAAGAAACCACTCATGACCCGAGTCGAGCGGAAAAAGAAATATCAAGATTTAAAAAAAGCTCTAAATGAGATATACACGACCGAAATGGAAACCATGGAAGAAGATAGTAAGGATGTAATGAGCGTTCCATCCCATTACAAAAAGTATACTCTCCAAGATCGAAAAATCATAGTCAAACAACTTGTTAGGGAACTACGAAAACAAGGTGAGTCTTACGAAGGGCCTGAAAACGCTAAAAAGATAGACTTGGCTGAATTAGGAGAAGAGCTTAGACCTGCTTACATTGCGAATGACCTAACCGAAGAAGAAGAAGAGCTTTTGTTGAGCTTGTTAAAAGAATACCGAGATATCTTCTCTTGGTCATTCAAGTATCTCAAGGGTGTTGATCCAGAAATCTGTCAACATACCATACCCATGAGAGATGATGCAAAACCAAGTAGACAAAGGCCATACACATATAATGAAACATTTGCCAGGAAGATAAAAGAAGAGATTGAAAAACTAAAGGAAGCCAAATTCATTTACAAAATTGAACACACAGATTGGGAGTCTTTAATTGTGGTAGTACCCAAGAAGAATGAAAAATTATGAGTGTGTGTTAATCTCAAAAAGGTGAATGCAGCTACCATTAGAGACAACTTTCCTCTTCCAATCACTGAGCATGTTTTGGAATGAGTTGCAGGAAAAGAAGCTTACATATTTTTAGATGGCTTTTTGAGATACAATCAACTTTTGGTTGACCCAAAAGATCATCATAAAACTGCTTTTGCAACAGAATGGGGTATTTTTGCCTATCGGGTTATGCCGTTTGGGTTAACTAATGCTCCAGCCACATTTCAAATCTTGATGAGCCATGCTTTTAAAGAATATCTTAGGAACTTCTTAGAAGTGTATATGGATGATCTATGCGTACATTCATCAATCTGGGATGATAATTTTGAACACCTCAGAAGGTATTCAAGAAATGTAGACTTCATAGGATTTGCTTAAATCCTGAAAGTGCACATTTATGGGTAGACAAGGAAAAATTCTTGGACATATAGTGTCTAAAAATGGCATAGCTATTGATATTGAGAAGATTCATGTCATTGCTAATTTTCCTAGACCAACAACAGTCAAGGGGGTACAAGCCTTTATGGGGCATTGTGGATATTAGTGACGGTTCATTTACATGTACGCTATAATTGCAAAACCCATGTATAGCTTGATTACACACTTTGAGTGGACTGAGGCATGTGAAGAATCCTTCATGAAGCTTAAGCAAGCTCTCACCTCAACTCCAATATTGAAAGCACCAAATTGAAATAAGATATTCTAGGTACATGTAGATGCTTCCAATTTTGCTATCGGTTGTAGACTAGCTCAACGAGGAGACGGGAAAATTGACTTTTCTATTTCTTATGCTAGCCAACAGTTAAACATGGCGGAGAAGAACTACACCACCATCAAAAGGGAAGTATTAGGAACGATCTATGCCGTTAAAAAGTATAGACATTACTTATTAGCCAACAAGTTTGTGTTCTTTGTAGACCACCAAGCCTTGTTGTACTTGGTCAACAAGCCATGCAGCACAGGAAGAATAGTGAGATGGTTCATTATTCTTCTGGAATTTGATTTCATTGTGGTTGTAAAAAAGGGCACTACACATCAATGAGTAGATCATTTATCAAGGATTGTTTTAGGAGAATCACTCAAAGGGGTAAACGATGATCTACCAGATGCCTATTTGTTCTCTGTGGAGATGATACCTCAATGGTTGGAAAACATTATGTCATTGATGACAATAGATCAAGTGGATTCACAAATACCACTTCCTATTACGATCGGATTAATCGAGAAAAAGGCTATGTATCAATTACTAGCTGGTAGGCTATACAAAAAAAATCGAGACGGAATATTGCTCTTATGCATTAATCCTAAAGGAAAACAACAGTACCTAAGTCAAGCACATGTTACCATAGTAGGACTTCACTTTGCGGAAGACCAACATATACACAGAATCTTGAGACTTGGAGTATTTTGGCCAACTATGAGGAGTGATGTTGATCTTTTGTAAAGGATTGTCTTCAATGTCAAAAACAAACACCCATACCTCATGTAACGTTGTTTCAAATGTCACTTGTTCCTAAGTGGAGTAACTCTCTGTTTACTTACTTATCAAACCAAAAATTTCATGAGGATATGAGTAAACGCCATCAAAGAGCAATTGAAACTGAAGCAAGAGAATATGCTCTTATTGGGAACCAATTGTATCAGAGAGGTAAAGATCAACACTTGCGTCTTTGTGCAAGTGAAGACGAGTATATTCCAAATATAGAACAAGCACATGCTGGATTAGCTGGAGGGGTCACTTTTCTAGTGAGACCACCGCAAGAGAAATCTTGATGGCAGGCATATGGTGGCCAACAGTTTTTGCAGATGCCAAAGAATATGTTCGAAGGTGTGCTGCTTGTTAATGAGCAAAAATGCCAACACACGTAGATAGCATGCCCTTAAGACCAATAATGGAGGCTAGAGATTTTGCAAAATGGGGTATAGATTTTGTTGGGCCAATACAACCACCTGCTTATAGAACCCAAGCTCAATATATCATTGTAGCAACGGACTATTTGACCAAGTGGGCCGAGGCTAAAGCAACTCAAAAGAATAATGCCACAACCACTACTGGATTCTTATATAAGCATATATTCACGAGATATAGACTACCAATAGAAATTGTAAGTGATTGGGGAACTCATTTCCTCAACGAGGTAATCAAGTATTTGCTTAATGAGTTTATGGTGATCCATAACAAATCAGTTCCCTATCACCCACAAGCAAACGGACAAGCTGAGCATACGAATAAAATCCTTAGCTCGGTGCTGACTAAAGTGGTTAGTTCAGGAAGGACAGACTGGGAAATGAATCTCCATGCTGCTCTATGGGCTATCGAGTTTCATTCAAAACAGCTTTAAATGCTACACCCTTTAACCTTGTTTATGGTCTTGATGCCATACTGTCAGTAGAATTTCTATTACCGATATTAAGGGTAGCACAGAATCTTGAGTGGGCTGGAGATGAAGCAGAAAGACTTGAAGATTTGGAAAAGCTAGATGAGCAAAGGCTAACTGCTGTAGCTCACATCTATGCACAAAGCGGAAACAAAAATAGCTTTTTAATTCCCGTTGAATCACAAAAATCTTCAAGAAAGTAGACTTAGTTTTAGTTTATTCCCTTAAGCAACACATTCCCAAGTTTAAGAAAAAGGAAAACGACCGTTTATCATTGATGATGTATTTCCAAGTGGAGTAGTAAATTTTTCATCATAGATGGTGAACCAATGGCTAATTGGATTAGTGGATGTCATTTAAAGAAATACAATCTGCCGCTAACCAATGAATTGCTAGAAAGAATACATGCAGCCAAGCAAAGAAAGATTAAAATACAATAGGTTATTGATGAAGCCCAAGAGGAAGCTCGGCTTTGGGTACTCAAACAGAAAGCTGCTCTCAAGAATCAATAGATACCGATTCCCATCAACACAGTAGAAATAGATGACTGATAATGGGAATTACCTAATGATGCAGTTTCAACAGATGATGACTGGTTAGATGGAATGGACCTACTCATCAAAGTACAGTTCAACAATCATAGCACCAATGCTTTGGTCGACACAAAAGCTAGAGTAAATGCAGTCAGTTATTCCATGTACAAAAAGGCAACAAGTCAAACATTGACAACAGGAATAGCGACAATCAAAGGATGCATCAAGAACCCAAACCCCAACATTGGGAGTAGTCAACTTGAACGTGATAGTACATGGATGTTCATGTCCTCATCAATTTGTATGCTTACGGGATGAACACATGAATGAGATGATGATTCTTGGAATTCCCTGAATGCGGACATACAAAGCAGTACCAGATTGGGATACAAATCAGCTAAAGCTATCACCTAAAGGCGGGCAACTCATTGTTCCAATTGCACCAAGCAAGGAGGAATGGAAAGAAAACAATCAGCAGACCAAACCACGAAGTAATCAATCTTCTCCATCCCCTCGACAAGAAAATGCTACAAGTAGTAATCAAGGAGTTAGGCAAATTTGGGTACCAAAAGCATAGCTTAAGGATAAGCCGATTCATATCTAAGTACCTAAAACATCACCGAAAAAACAAAAGAAGGGTCCAAGGGTTAAAACACAGAAGACGAACATCTCCGAGCAAGGAACCTAACAAGAACATAGTTTGGAAGAAAAAGGAGCACTTATCTTCTCCACAAATGGTAAAACCAATCAAGCAATGGCGAGTTAAGTCTCAAAAGACTCCACCACACCAAACAGCACCAAGCAAACCAAGCTACCAATGGCGAGAAAAAGCTCGACAACAGTCAAAAGTGCTCCCAACAGTTCAAGAAATCAGTGTGCTGAAGCATCCGGATGGTACAATCAAACAGAGAGCACACAAGCTACAAGTTTTTCTCTTTGGAAGACATCAACAGCAAACCTCGACATTAGAAACCCTTGAATTAATTACTCAAGACCCAGCTCTTGCACAACATAGTGGTTTGAATTGCATTGATCTTCAAAGCATGGTAGAGCCAACCATGGCTATGCATAGACACGATTGTTCAACCCATGCACACAGTCGTCCCAGAGTACGTCATCTAGGAGGGGTGGAAGGGCACTAAGTACTAAGTAATCAAGGGCAATGTTTGAAAAGGAAGGAAAAAGTTCGATGTTAACGTGTGATTTTTTGTAAAATTACCCAATAAAAGATATAGTTCTTGCAATGTCATTCTCTTTGCAATCATCTAAGCACTGGTTTAGGTGGTTTATACGGGACATGTGCACCACATGTAAGATTATCTTTGGGTTCTTGCAGGATACAGTTCTTGCAATGTCATTCTATATGCAATCATCTAAGCACTGGTTTAGGTGGTTTATATGAGACATGTGCAAGGTAAGATTTGCGATGTCCTCCACTCTTGGATTCTCTACTTTCTCACCTTCCTTCCTATTAGGATTTTGAAGGATATAATGACTGAGGAGATCCCCCTCTTAGGGAAAGAATCATGAACATTGTACACAAATTGTAAGTTGATAGAGGGAACAAATTCCACACACACACACACACACTTTGAAATATGACCTTGTGTTTGTTGTACATACAAAGATTGAGGTCATATTTTTCTAGGTGAAACCCATTTCTTGAGAGAGAGAGAGAGAGAGAGAGAGAGCATAGGCCAATAAGGATCAGTCTTCTTTGCTTGAACCTTAATGAAAAGATGTTGGCTTGAACCTTAGTAAAGGTAAAGAGACTAATTTTGCTAATTGGGTATATGTAACCTCGTTTTTTTAAAAAACTTTATATGGAATTTTCTAAAAGTGGAAAAACCAATTATCGTGTTTAGGGAGGTTCACATACCGATCCAATTTCTTAGATGGAAAAAGAATCAAGGTAATTCACATAGTGGGAATCTTCCACAAGCCTAAATTCAGATCATTCATATATTAGCAACAGTCCTAACACTCGTGGTGAAATTATAAATACCTTGCAGACTGCGAGTGATGCATGTTGAGAACTCGCATATTGATAACTAGCATTGCTGTACATGCCATGCATGCCACATATCTAAACATCACAAGAGCATGCCTTATTTAGAGGTGCACATTTTATTCCAGCCTAAGAGGCTATAGATAGCCATGCCCTTAGAGAGCGTGATAGGTAAGTGCGGTACCGAAGATGTTGCTAAAACACAAGTGTGCTCTCTTCCACTACTCCATCGGGCTGTTCAGTAATGTTCCCTTCGACATGATGAGCTGGAGGGATATTTTTATAATGAGGTTCGACTAGCATAACAGGCCGCTGATCCTGCTCGTGGTGTGGAAGGCCATTACTGTAATGAGAGTTGATGATATGTACACCATTAGATTGAGCCTGGCGACCTGCATTAGTAGCCGGCAAACTGATGGGCTCCTTAGGGATAAGTTCTCTTGATACGGAAGCTTGTCGAGTACCCTGATTTACTATCTGAACGTCCGTGTAATCCACTCCAGCGTACATATTACTGATTGGGTAGCTAAACACACCGCCACCTTGGAGGGTGATTTGCATGGTAGCCTCGTAGCGCAGGGATATGGTTCCTCTCCTAGTAAGAGCTTGTATAGAGATCCACTGGCCAGGCTGTAGGACTCCGGACTGCTCCCACTGAAGGGTGCGAGATTCGGTGTGGGTGGTTGAGAAGGTGGAGCTAGTGCTCAGGTTCCATCCATACGTCCCTTGAACCTCGGCGACTGTAGGGATCCCCGCCGTCACGGTAACGCTGGCATGGAGCTCTATGCCCGCTGTGATCGACCAGGTAGAGGACATGCTCACCTCTCGGCCACCTCGAAATACCCAGTTCTTGGAGATGGTACCCGCATTATTGGTGTCGGTCATGGCGTCTAGCGTGACGGGCACAATGCCAGCCGTCTCGAGGCCTAAGGTCGGGTAGCTGACATTGATCATGCGAGCGGACGCTATGGTGCGAAGGAACATGAAGCCAAGGCTGTCGATGTGGTGGCCATGCCTGCCGATCAAGCCAACGCAGAGGCCGGACGCTATAATGATTGGGTACTCTTGTTTCAAGCCCCAGGATGTCATGTAGTGGAAAAACTCCCTTCCATTGCTGGTGAAGAACCGGATGCCACCAGAACGCGTACCTGCATGTGATCATGATGCATTTGAGTACAATGCTTCAAGCAATCAACACACATGATCGAGTGTAGATACGAGAGAGAGAGAGAGAGAGAGTCAAAATAAGTACCTGCACCGTTGCCCCAGAGAGAGAGGCTGGTGATGCGCTCGCCATCCTCGAAGGTGAATTCCTTGTAGGAGCCCTGATTGGGCGTGCCAAAGGTAACTGGGTTATCCAGGCCTGTCCACCACGCCCGGATGCCTCCCAGGTACCATTCGCCCGCCCACACTCCGATCCTCCTCAAGATGCGCCCGCTCGTGCCTGCATTGTATGAGAACGCTCCTCCTCCCTGGCCGCCGATCACATGAACCGGTGTGTGAAAGATAGACATCCTTTTTCCCCTTCTGCAGGTAATGTAACATCAGTCGTATGTTACATTCACAACAGCACAAAAGAAAAACCACAAAAAAGAAAGCGGGATGGAGCGGAAATTAATTTACGCGGACTTCCAATTGGCAATTACAACTCGGAAGTTAATTGCGTCAGATGAATGTGCATGTTATGTTTAGCTGCTGCAGCCTGTTCTATTTAAGGTGATAATTAAGTAGAAAAAGTGTGCACTAGGAACAGCTTGTGTTATTAATATAGCAGCTTCAGTTCAGTGAGTAATCTGAGAACGTAAGCTATAATAGAGGATATTAAGTTGTGCTTCGCACTGACTGACGATAATCGAACCTGTAATTAGCTTGGGAGCGAGAGAAAGCCGATTAGAACCGGCAATCCGTCGATGACGCTGAGTCTTGAGATGAGGAGAGTGTGGACTCTACTTGCTTTTATAGAATTTTGAGCGGCAGAGAACACTTGCAAGTTGCCACATCTCTCTCTCTCTCTCTCTCTCTCTCTCTCTCGCGCGCGCGCGCACACGGGTCGTGAATCTCGTGATATGTCCTCTCTCTCTCTCTCGCGCGCACGCCGTGAATCTCGTGATATGTACCCATGTCCTGCAGCAGTGGCCAGATTTGTACCAGTTACACTAGTTACTCTCTCTCTCTCTCTCTCTCTCGCGTGATATGTATCCATGTCCTGCAGCAGCAGTCAGTTACACTAGTGCAATTTCGGAATTTACAGTGTACACTGTGCACACACATGGGCACATATGTATCTACTAACATAATATGGGCGAGGAATTTACAATGTACACACATGGGCACATATGTATCTACTAACATAATGTCTCTATCAGCGAGATGAAGGCTAAATGCCAATATAAATGTGTCACATGTACATATATTATACTTATCCACTGAATACCCATCACTTGGTTTTGATGTTTGACTAAATTAAGTTTTCGTACACTTCTTTTTCCGCTTTTTCATCCGTATGCAGCAATTTTGAATAACATAAGGCATTAGGGCATGGTTTTTCTAGATTCTCCCTCATCTCAAGGCATGCACGGATAGAAAGAGATGGGATCGGCGGCTAAGGTTGAAAGGGGGGATCTTGAGGAAGATTGAGGGCGGAAAAAAATGGGCGACCATTGAGGGCACCAAGATTTGAACCCTTGCCACCACCATGAGAGCCCAATGCACTAACTGCTACACCCGCAACGGGGAAGTTGACATATGGGCAAACTATATAATGATAAATAAACTTGGACAGGTCCCGCTGCTTGTCCAAGTTTACTTTTCCATGTCCTAGTTTACCTCGGTATCCTACGGCTGCACGCGTCTCGATCTTCGCATCCGAACTTCGCTGTCGTGGATCCCACCGCCTGGGCTTCATTAAATGGTCCGTGCCCTTTAGTGCTGAGGGGGGGGGCTAAAATTGACACATGCTTTTCCTATCAAAGACTATTTTGCCTGTCAAAATAGGTACTTCAAAAAAACCTCCTGTCATTTGACATGCTAGAATCTCGAAATTGTCTGTCATTTTTCATGTTTATACCCTTAAATTTACATTATATATGGCAAATTATGTAAGTTGATCGCATTACACGAAGCATATGAAAGGGGACTTGGAAAATTGCCTGTCAAAAGAAAATTCTACTATGGCGGTGGGGCGGTTGAAGTTGAAGTTGAAGGTCAACGTCCGTCTCTCTCTCTCTCTCTCTCTCTCTCTCTCTCTCTCTCTCTCTCTCTCTCTCTCTCTCTCCGCGTTCCTCATGTGACGCAAGGAAAAATTGGAGATGGCTACTCGCGAGGGTGAAGGCTGCATGGCAAATAGAGAATGGTGGGGAGGGATAGAGAAGGCGGTTTCTGAGCAGAGGACCTGGAGGATACCAATAAAGATGGCCTTGAATCAAAGTAAAAGAGAAAGGCTCTTTATCGTTAATTCAAGTCAAGCTCAATAGAGTATTTTTTTAAAAAAAAGAATTACCTTATGTGCTAGAATTACCATTGAGGATCTTCTGACAGAAATATGTATAGTAAGAACAACAGCTTTGAGAGCGCTCTGACAATCCAGAAATGAGCGGCTCTTTCAGAATAAGTCTGAGCCTCTTCACGCAGAACATGTACTGGAAGGTTGCTGGTGGCAAATCATTCAAACTAGAAGGAATCGGATTAGCAAAGCTAATCAAGAAAAAGTAGCTGTAAGCAAATTTGTAACTTTCTATAGTTAATTCAAATCCAGCTCAACAGAGCATTTCTCTTTTAAAAGTAAAAGAGAAAAGGAGGAGTTAGCACCTCATGAGTACAACCAGAGTAGAGGGAGTTGGGGAAGTTAGAGAGGTCATGAAAAAGGATGAAACATGCAAAAAAATAGGAAATTTCTACAATTTTCAAAAAGTGATTGTGACCAGTAGGTACTCCGATTTTTTAAAAAAATTGGGTTGGGTGTTTTTGCAATCTGTTTTCTCTCGAGGTAGCTTAGATAGTTTTGTGGTTTTTCTCTTTTTTGAATCACAAGTGGCGACTTACAAGATGGAGGTGGATTCGAGCACCAAGGCCTAGCATTCCGACAACGATCAAATAACGTTGAATGTCGCAAAGCCGACGGATGCACTAATGACAGACCCACTCATTGATGAAGACTTATCAATAGAGGCTGAAAAACGTGCCTCGTGTGAAGGCCAAAAGAAAACAATTGACTTGGCGATCGGAGTGTTGCAGGGCACCATCAATACGAAGGAAAACAAAGCGCCGACAGGTACATCAGCTCCCAGGCCCGACATCTTGTTTGCTAGTATATTGCGTAATGGTAACCCCAAGGAAGCTCCGAAAACTGCTACCGATGAGCCATTATCTCAAGAAAGTAAGGGTAAGCTCAGAAATGAAAAGGTATGGTTGGAACAAGAGTTAAAAGAAGTCATTAAGCAATTGCTCACAAGCGGATGCCGAAGGGATCTCAAATGAGGGGCTGGCAGATTGGGTTTACAATGCTCTTAGGAAATCTCTTCCTCATCAACTGGAGGTAGTAGAGGCAATCACGGTAGCCATTCCACCAGCACTTGTCAAGAAACAGCTCACCATACAAGCTAAACTAACTCTTGTTTCTAGATTCAGTGGAAGAATCCCAAACCGGTATGGGTTGATTCAATGGTTACAAGAATCACAAATTTTAGGCCATGGAGGAGCAATTGAAAACACAACCTACCTCACAAAAGGCTTCTGCTCAGTTAGATTCAAGGAGGAATCTGATGTTGTAAAAATCCTAGATAAAGGTCCTCTTTTATTTAACAGGACCACGGTTTGTGTGGTACCGTGGGATCCAGCCTTTTACTTGGCATAATCTCTCGAGGGGATCCATACAATTTGGGTGGAATTTGTGGGCCTACCCTCTTGGCTTTGAGACAACATTGGAATGTTGGCCAATATTCAATAAGGAACCCCTTCCTTTGTTTGTTTCCAACAAGAGGGGTTTAGGCAAAACCTCCAACATGGTTTGCATTGGTTGGAGTGTGGAAAGAAGCCCACCTAAGAGCATGGTGGTTAATGTTGGGGCTGGGCTTTTGACAATTCCTCTCAATTTTGGGTCTTACTTTGGAGCGTGCTATGGGTGCAAAAATTTTGGGCACTTTGCCAGGATTGTCCCGAGTCAAGGCTAAAATACATACCAACTCCATAGTGCAGGAAGCCTCCCAAAAGGTAGACGAGAAAACCCGGGCAAAGGAAGATTCTCAAGTACAGAGCGACAAACAGATGGAGGATAGTGAGGTGCCTAGAGGCAAAGACAGGGCGGAGACATGGTTAGGATTAAGGAAATTCAACCAAGAGCTGAAGAAGATAGTGGCAATAAACACCGCTATTCTGCAAATCCCAAAATATGTTAACAATGACAAGGGGCTTGTTTTTCATTCAGCTACTACAAAACTTCAAACAATCACAACGACATCAGTTGTTCAAATCCCGAGCATGAAGAGGGCTAAGAGGGAGAAGGCAGCTGCAAGAGAAGCACCGTCAAGCGAGGCTGCTAACACTAATAAAAGGAAGCGAATCTCTCCACTTCAAGCCCCTTCCGAAAGGGGAACTAGCAACATTCCTCTACACAATCCCTTCAAAGCTTTGCTAGAACAAAAATCCATGGACGATGACGATCCCCCCACATCTCCAGCAATGGAAGATGTTGAGATCGGTCAAGCTTAAATCGTCCCTCTTCCCCCATGAATTCCACATTCCAAGTTGTGTCCTAGAACGTGAAGGGCATAATAACGAGAGAGAAGAAAGAGAAGGTGTGGCACTACATGAAGAAGAGAAAGGACATAAATTGTTGGTGTCTGCAGGAACACCTAGACACCACTACTCCAAGAAAACAAGCACTCGCAGAGGTCCTGTTTTTTTATGACACAGGTCGTAATGGCTTCAATGGAGTCATGACTGCTATTCACAGAGATCTTGAGCGAAAGATCGTCTTCCAACACCCGCCTGGGAGGGCCCTTGCGGTGTCCATTAAGGTACACAACATGTTGCTTACTATCTTTAATATTTTATGCCCCTAATGACTCCAAAGGTAGGAAGCTATTGTGGAATCACTACAACAAAAAAAGTTATCATCGACGCATATATCGACGCACCGCGTCAATATCTGCGTCGATATAGACGTCCCTGTGAACCTGTCGCTATTTGCGTCGGTATCTGCGTGGAAAGGCTTTATTTGCGACGCTGATATCGACGTAAATAGCGACGAAGATATCGACGACCATAACAGAAAAAAAATTTATTGGGCAGAGGGCAGGTAGCCTGGCCTATGCCCAGTGAAAAGATGGACACAGCCACCACAGCCAGACTTCTTGCCCTCTGCCCAAGAAAGTGAGTAGCACCAAAATCAACTGTGCTCCCACATAAATTTCGACAAATTTCCCTTCGTTTTTACATAAACTTTTCAAAAAAAAAATCATGTATACGTCTCCTACATGCTATCCATGTAGGATCCCATATGAGATTAATTAAGGCCAATGACCATAACGAACCATAACCATAACTTAAAAGCATAACCATAACGAACCATAACCATAACTTAAAACCATAACCGACCAATATAACCACTTTGATCATAACCAGAAACAAAATTAACAATAACCATAAGCATAACCAGAAAGTTAAACATAACCATAAACAAAACTTGAACCATAACTATATATGTCTATACAAGAATATGAGAAATAACCATGTCTATACAATGACAATGACAATAACCATGAGGGTCAGGAAAACAATAACTGCCTGAACAATAATCATAACCATATATATATGTCTATACAAAAGGAGACACAGAAGCGTGTTTGTGTCTCACAAAGCATATATATGAAATCCGATCCAGTGATGACTAGGCGTCACAACCTGCACATAGAAAAACTCACAAAATTAATATTGATATTAATATTCACATATACTTACTTAATTAAATCAACTCACATATATTAACGTCTCACCTCAAGCGATCAGCGAGACTGTAAGGCCGCCCAGTCTACGGGCTCTCCTGAAGCATCAAGATCATTCAATACTTCATAGATACCTCTGCGATATCCATCTGACTCCTCTTGACGTGTCGAGGCTCGATGCATCGCAAGATTCTGCATTTATACAAAAATCAGAGTAATAAGAATACATGATTCATCGTGTTTTAAGAAACGCCATAGTTAAGATTGGATTAGAAACTCACAAACTCATAGCGAAAGGTGTCGAAGCCTCCGCTGCCAAGATGAGATGTCCCCCTGGTCGTCTGTCATATCTGCGTGGCCTCACGCTGCTTTCTGAACCGCGTTGCCGCTGTCCGCTCATTCTCCCTGATCTGCAGCCACGTCTCGTGTGGGATGCCCGAAGGCTTTGGCAAGCCGGTCGTGAAAGCCTTCCGAGCTGCATCTCGTCGATGTTTCACGGTGTCCCGTGCAACACCCTTGATCCACCTCCTCGGAACAACGTCAGAACCCGGAGCAGGCTGGTACTCTCTCAGGATGGTCTCCACTATGTAAGTGACTTTTTCCTTTTCCTGCTGATCCTGAGAATTCAGAATGCTGGTCGAAAACTGTAGCTCCGCAAGCTGGCGAATCCATTGTCTCATCTCAGTCCCGACTCTATCCATGTCAACAGAACCATCTGGCCGTACAATATAGAGCTTGGAGGCACTAGGATCGTGTGCCCCCCAAGGTGTCCGAGGTGTGCCAAGAGGTGTGTCGAGAGGTGTGCCTGGGTAGGACGGGGGTCATGAGCGAGGAGGGGTCGAAGCATCTGTGGACCCTCCTCCACAGCAACCACCACCTCCACCTGACGATCACCGAGATCGGCGAGTACTCCTGTGCTGCGGAGATGAGGACGTACCCGCCTTTGTCCCACCCCTAGGTGTCGAAGCGGCCGTGATGGGAGAAGCAGGCGTCGTACCCATAGGCGTCCCCCCTAGGCGTTGGACCCTCGGGTGTGAAGCCCGGAGGCGTAGTACCCATGCCTCTGGCTACCCAGTACTGAGAAGCCTCTGCCATCTGAGCAGGCGTCATCCGTGTAACGAAGCCCATGAATGCATCTGCACTCATAGAAGCGGGATTTGGAAAACTGGTCTGCCATACTAAAGTCCTGCACAAAGAAAGTAAAATAAAGCGCCAAAACACGGTTGTTTAAATTAACTTTAAGCTTAATTTTAAATCAACTTCTTCACACAAACACTTACAGGCCTAGGCCTCGACGAGTGAGGCATCATCGATAAGATCTTGCACCATTTCATCATCTATCTCTAATTGCAAACATAACTCTGGCCCAACTCGTTCTGGCAGATTGTCTTCATCCATTGCATCTTCATCTACAAGTGTCAATTCTGGCTCGTCTACATCATCCCTCGTATATCTGTCAGCTTCCTCTGCCATACCTTCGTCCATCTCATCTAATGTCACAGTAGTATGGACGTCGTCTGACTGACTTTCCTCCAGGAGATCTTGCCCTTCAAATAATTGTTTATTTCTTGAAACTTGAACCACAAACCACCACTGTCGCTCTCGAGGGTCCGGTACAAAGACCACTTGCTCGCAATGTTCGGGGAGAGCAAATGTGTCGCTCGCATCTGTCCAAACCTTTGTAGAATCTATTTGCACAAGTTTGTTTCCATCTCTGCGTACCGTTGCATTGCGACCAGAAGTAATCACCTTGAACCACTTCACATCCAACAAAAACATCTCAAACTGCCTGAAGCTTACTTTCAGGATATCTGACACCGACCAAAGTAATCTAGGTTGCTAGTGCTCTCATTCGTGTCTTTGGCACTAGCCGTGCTCTTTTGCATGAAACTAACCATTACCCCACTGTCAAACGTGTTTCTTCTGTTGTCAATTTGTTGTGTTCAGAAATGGTTTCCATGCGACCACAGTGCCATGTATGTATGATACTTCCAGTCACATCCAATAGCCAGCTCTTCCTCTTCTAGAGATATGGGTTCTCCGATCTTTCGAGCTGCTCTCACTGTCTTGTCCAACCATGCCATTGTAGGGAATCCAGGTAGAGGAGCGAGATAGTCTGGCAAGGGTAAACCTCTAGTCGTTCGGCTTCACCTGATGTAATGGGAATGGCCTATGAACTTAGAGAATAGCGGAATTAAGAGAATTAGAGTGAGCAATTTTGAGAGCATAGAGGGTGAACTTAATTGGTAGTAGCAAATCTATCATAACACTTAATTAACTAGGCATGAACAATACTTTTACAAGAGAGAGAGAGAGTGCAGAGAATATGACAACAGTTGAGGACCGGATTTATGTGGAGCCGATCCCCCCTCCAAAAGGCATTTGTATTATAGATTCTCTCATTAAGAGAGACTTGGTACAATACAATCTTTGTGTTCCTTGAGACCTCCTTGGCAATATGAAGATGAAAGGTTCACATGTACACCAAGCTTTCGCATAATTTCAACAATCAATCTTAGCTTGGAGACAATCAAGAATTTGTGAACATCATTAATCTTTGTGTTCCCTAAATCATTTGAGTGCATGAAGATGTATACTTTTTATGCATCAACTTGTGCTTAAAGCAATAATTAATCTACCTTGCAATACAATTAATCTACTTGCATTAAGTAATTAATCTACTTGCAATAAACCATTAGCCTTCTTGCAATAAGCATAACATGCACTTGTAGAAATCATTAACTATCCCAAGCCTCAATCCCAAGACCTCAAACACCTTCGAAGGTGGAGAGAGCTAGCAGGGAATGAGGGTAGGGAAGAGGAAGAAGAAACATTTCATAGGATAAAGAAGTAGTTCTTCACTTATCATACTCTTGTTGCTAGCATACATAATAGCATAGTAATGAAGAAGGAGGAGATGGCAATCTTAAGCATTGAAGAATAGCTCTTGGTTGGATTTTCATTCCATAGCCAAGAGAATTGGTGTAGGCTCTCAACTTCTCAAGGAGCTTGGAGAAGGAGATGGAGCTCTTGCACTTTGCATAGCACACACTGAGAGTGTTTGTGAGTGTGTGTGGGTGAGTATACCCCCTAAGCACCCCCCTAGCTTGCTTGGGTCGACCCCCCCTTGTAGCTCATGCTTGAAGCTCATTGGACCCCTCCAGGCCTAGCCAATCACAAGCAGGAGCCATTACAAGCAACTTGGGTAGCCTTAAGACAAGTGTCCTCCTTTCCCCTTTGAGAGAGAGGACTTGATAAATGCAAAATCAATTAATTAAATATCCTAAATTATCATTGGACCCCTTGGGTGGCCAACCAATAGGCTTCAGGCACACCATGAGGGCAACATGGGGAGGAACTTGACAAGTGTCCTTGCTGCCTCTTCAAGATGGGGCTTCCCTTGTGTGTGTGTGTGTGTGTGTGTGTGTGTGTGTGTGTGTGTGTGTGTGTGTGTGTGTGTGTGTGTGTGTGTGTGTGTGTGTGTGTGGGTTCTCTCTCATCCCCCCCCTTGTAGGCTCGCCCCCCTCCTTGTAGGGATCTTTTTGACTTTGGATGAGCAAGCCCCTTAGTCATCAAGCATGACAAAGCACTTGAACTAGGGGGTGTTCCCACAAGCATCTCAAGGCACCTCAAGCACCTTAATCATGTAGCAAGTCAAGCACCTCAAGCATGGAGCCAGTCAAGCACCTCAAGCATCTTAATCAAGCACCTCAAGCATGTCAAGCACCTCAAGCACGACAAGCATCTTAAGCAGGACAAGCACCTCGAGCTTAGGCCGGGTTCCCACCTCAAGCTCAGCCCTAACTTGCCTAAGGTCAAAGGACTTTTACACACATTATTGGAGGTCTTCAATGAAGCTAACCCTAAGGTCTTATGCTCCATTGGTTAGCCTTGCTCTTTGATAGACCATCTCTCATTTGGGCCCCTTAACCATTGGCCCCGTGTTGAGATAGATCTATAAGAACATGTCTATATCTTAACCCTTGTTCCCGTGTATTCTCCCACATTAAGTGATCAGTTTAATATGAGAAAATCATTTGGGTTGGATAGATATTAATTTTTATGACATTACCTCTTTCTTGAAATCATAGTCGTCCTCGACTATGAGGTAGAGATGGTAAAGTCTCACCCATTAGTCCATTGGTCTTAGCGGGTAGAGGATCCATTTTTACCCTACGACATCATTCCAGAGTGGATGACTAATCCACTTGGTGCTTGAGAGACATTGTCTGCCGCAAGCATGTCTGCTCTTTTTAGTCCATATCATACTTCCAAAGTAGAGTGACAAGGTCTACTTGGTGTTTGGGAGACGTAGTCACCACAAACATGATCCTAAGTATGCATACTTTGAAATTTGTGCACAAAACATAAAAAGAGAGTCCTATAAGACAAAAACATTGATCATTTAAAATGCATTTCTTTTACATTTTCTTACTCTTTTGTGTCATTGTAAGAATCATTAACAAGGTTCATATTATCCTTAAGCCATGTTCTTTGCATGCATTTAGCATCTTTGAAAGGATAATTAAATAAGATACTGTCAGTAATCTTACCATTTCTTAATACCTTGTCTTCTTGTTGAAGGATGAACTTGGGTTGGAGCTCCTCTGCTTCATCCTCGATCTGTGGCGGGTCTTCATTTGTGTGTAATTTGCCTTAGATGAGCCTTGGGAAAGTTTAGTACGACCCAACTTTTTTTTTTTTTTTTTTTAAAGGATAAGGCTCTTTTGTGCGTAACGGCAGGAGCCTCTTTTGCCTAGCTAATAAATGGATATAGCCTATTTAATCCTGTAAAAAGATTTGTTTTGATCTCGGCTATACTCCTTTGCAATGAAGATCTTCCCAGGTATCTTAAGCTACAAGGGACTTTTGGATCTTCCGTCTTTAGCCTCGAAAGGTAGTTTCTCCTTAGAAGTATGTTCACGTTATTAGAGACATACTGTTGTTAAGATAAGTACTTCTCTCATTTTGAGCATTGATCTACTTCGAATCACAGGCTTTTAGTAGATCAAGGATCATTAGTTTTGTAACTTTGCTTTTGGCCATCCGTTGGAATAGTAGGCCGACATAAGAGGATTACTCTAATTCTGATAGAGACTAAAATTAGTGGTCATAGTAGGATTTCTATTCGACACAATTGGATGTTGGCAAGCCATGGTCCTTTTTTCATACTTCATCTTTTGGTATACCATACATTTTGAAACATTCTCTTGTATGTTATTGTTTCTTGGTAAGCCAATACAAGTATGCTTTTACTCCTAGCAGAGTAAATTCGAATTTCTCTTTACCCCGCGTATGGAAGGAGCATGGGAAGTAAGGAAGATATAGCCTATTGAGGTATGGAAGATAACCATCCTTTTACGTGAGTGGTTCTTTTTCTTCCATTTGTAAGGCTATTATCATATCCCTAAAGCCTGGGTTAGAAGCATATTTAACTATCATAAAACATAGCTCATTGTAAGTTGCTATTGATATCCTATCTACCCTTGGCCATTGGGAAAGTGCATCGGCTACATGATTGTGCTTGCCAGCAATGTGAGCAAAGTAGACTTTAAATTGCAAAAAGAAATTTTCCTACCTCATTTGATTGTCCGAGAGCTTGGTTTGCATCATGAATGGAGTCCGCAAGAAGTACTTCCATGTGTCTAGAGCATTTAAAACGGCTCATAGGTCCTTTTGTATATGACCAACATTCGCTCATTGGAGTTGAGTCTTTGAATCTCGTATGCTATGGTATTCCCTTCTTGAAGCAAAGTTTTGCTCAAAGGCAATCATCCAGGCATTACATTGGACCTCAAATAGCTTTGAGAGATCCCATAAGTTGAGAAATAAGTTTCTCTTTAAACTTTTTAGAAATATTTTTCTCTCTTTGCGGTCCATATATACTTAACGTTCTTTTTTGTTAAGTCATGTATTGGACCTGCTATAAGCATGGATTTTTCTTATGAAGCATCTCTAGTATGCACTCATACCCTTAGAGCTTTGCAACTCATGTAGATTCATTGGATTAGGCCATCTTTTATTACCTCTACTTTTTGTGGATCCATAGAAATACCACCTTTAGAGATAATGTGACCTAATTATTGAATCTCTCTCGAAACTTACCAGTCCATGTTATTGCCTTTTTGAACTCCTCTTGTGGATCTTGTAAAGCTCAATAAGGAGGCTTATTAGGCAGTGAGCTTCATGGTAAAAGCTCCATTGTATGGCCATTGTCCCCTCATTGTGGAGATAGCTCATGGGGATATCATCAATAAAATCATTTTGGAATCCATTTAGGAATTTAGACAATTCTAATTCCTCTTGATTCCCGTTTTTTTTAAAAATTTAATAATATTGTTATTGGTTGAAACATTAAATTCATTTACAGACTTTCTAACAGAAATCATGTATATAAAAATATAAATTTTCATTAACTTGTGAAAGCATGCATATTTACAAGGAATAGGATACTACCCGACTCATAAACATGTAGGTACATATCTCCTAGCATAGGAAAAACAAAAGCCTTTTTCTATAAGCATCCTCTTTTGGAGTTTCCAACATAGAAACTCAAGGTGGCTTGTTGCGTGCATTTCTTTTGGGGACAAGCACGATAGACATGCCCTTGTTGTCCACACTTACAGCATTTGTTATCCTTACGATAACACTCTAGCTCTATTGCAGAGAGTTTATTCTTACCTTTATAGACTCCTTTCTCCTTAGATTTGTTATCGGTGTTGCTAGAGTTTCCTTTGGAGGAATTTTGAGCATTATTCCTCCCTCTAGGCTCATTTTGATCCTTCACGTCCATGGATTTAGAGTTTCTCTTAACCCCTTGTTGGGAATCGATTTGAGAGGCGACCATAGTATGGTGTATGACCGCCGATATGGTATTAGGCCTTTGTGAGTTAATATACTCGGCTTTCTCTTCACAAATACCCGCACATAATTGTTGCTCTTGCTCCCCAAAGTCTATCTTTTTGTAGATAGTGGCTTTGAGAAATAAATCCCAAAACTTATCTACATACTTTTGGATAGAGTCGTAGGGAGAGAGTTTCAAGTTTTTCCATTCTGTGAGGACATTTTCTTGAGCGCTGCTTGCCAGAAACTGTTTTATGATGGAGGCTCTTAAAGCCTTCCATGTCTTTGGAGCTTTTCTTTGGGCTTGTAGGTTATCCCACCATTGTCGAGCGGAACTTTGGTAATGCATAGATACTTGATGCAGTTTAGAGGACTCTGTGAAGCCCTCATCACCAAAGGCCGCATCAAGTTGTTGGATGAAGGCCAAGACCTTGTCCATAGCACCAAAGGTGCCAGCATAGGCAAGGAAAGTGGTGTTCTTCCCTCCCTCTTTGAACTTCTTTAGCTTCTTGGACCTTCTCCATACCGTATAGAACTTGCGATGGCCTTTCCTCTGGGGCTCTTTGAGAGAAGAGCCGCTACCTTCATTGGAATATGAGTAAGTTGATGAAGATGGAGAAGAGGGTGACCTCTTTCTCTCCTTTTTCTTTATTTGGTACCTCTCTTCCCTTTTGTGATAACGAGGAGGAGGACTTTGCAGTGATCTTTCCCCCTTGGGGGAAGTTGAAGATCGTTGAGGCTGCCGTCTTCTTGGAGCCATATCTTTGGAAGTATTGGAAGACTCACTTCCTTCTCCTCCTCTTGGTGAAGGCTCTAAAGTAGAGACTTTGTCTTTCTTCTTGGATGGAGGTAAGCCCGCTAGTAAACATTTAAGCGCTTCGTATGGGTTCTCCTCTTCTCTCACCGTAGAGAGCCCTCTCTTGGAAATCTCATGAAGAGACTTCTCAGGTGCTCTCTCTTTTGGGGGAGTTTGGAGAATCCCATAACTATGAAGTTGTTGGAAAACTTCGCC
This sequence comes from Adiantum capillus-veneris, assembly GCF_014529385.1. Taxonomy (NCBI): domain Eukaryota; kingdom Viridiplantae; phylum Streptophyta; class Polypodiopsida; order Polypodiales; family Pteridaceae; genus Adiantum; species Adiantum capillus-veneris. Next base: position 180,805,740 of record NC_140931.1, read on the forward strand.
TTGTAGGAATGGGTTTGCCATAGCTTGTTGCAACTTAGAAACAAGACATTTGATAAGCATGGGAGCATCATCATTAGCACTTTCATGTGCAAAATCAAAGCTATCAATGTTCATTCTACACTCTTGATTATTGTCAGCCATGTTAACAAAATTTATGTTTATACTTAGTGTATGCTTTGGCAATACAAAACCTTAGTTGCCACTCCTCTTAGCCTTTGAAAATCGGCTCTTAAGTATCTACACCCACGGCTCAAAGTGGTTAATTATAGAGAGTAGAGGAGTAGGTCTAACATAGCAAAGTTGCCAAGGGCTAGCTCCTTTCGGACTTCTTATGGCTCAATAATGGTAAAGCCGTAGGCAAGTCTAAAAAGACTCCATTATTAAGTCCAAAGCTCCCGAGGTGTGCACCATCCCCCACATAGTGGGCTTAACAAAACCGATATTAGATCCCAGTTCCACTTACCCTATTATAATTAACAACATCAACCATTTATAGGCTACTTAAGGACCCCTCTTCTTAAGCAAGAAAAGAGAAACAAAATGCTCTGATACCAATGTAATGGGAATGGCCTATGAACTTAGAGAATAACAGAATTAAGAGAATTAGAGTGAGCAATTTTGAGAGCATAGAGGGTGAACTTAATTGGTAGTAGCAACTCTATCATAACACTTAATTAACTAGGCATGAACAATACTTTTACAAGAGAGAGAGAGAGAGTGTAGAGAATATGACAACAGTTGAGGACCGGATTTATGTGGAGCCGGTCCCCCCTCCAAAAGGCATTTGTATTATAGATTCTCTCATTAAGAGAGACTTGGTACAATACAATCTTTGTGTTCCTTGAGACCTCCTTGGCAATATGAAGATGAAAGGTTCACATGTACACCAAGCTTTTGCATAATTTCAACAATCAATCTTAGCTTGGAAACAATCAAGAATTTGTGAGCATCATTAATCTTTGTGTTCCCTAAATCATTTGAGTGCATGAAGATGTATACTTTTTATGCATCAACTTGTGCTTAAAACAATAATTAATCTACCTTGCAATACAATTAATCTACTTGCAATAAACCATTAGCCTTCTTGCAATAAGCATAACATGCACTTGTAGAAAGCATTAACTATCCCAAGCCTCAATCCCAAGACCTCAAACACCTTGGAAGGTGGAGAGAGCTAGCAGGGAATGAGGGTAGGGAAGAGGAAGAAGAAACATTTCATAGGAGAAAGAAGTAGTTCCTCACTTATCATACTCTTGTTGCTAGCATACATAATAGCATAGTAATGAAGAAGGAGGAGATGGCAAGCTTAAGCATTGAAGCATAGCTCTTGGTTGGATTTGCATTCCATAGCCAAGAGAATTGGTGTAGGCTCTCAACTTCTCAAGGAGCTTGGAGAAGGAGATGGAGCTCTTGCACTTTTCATAGCACACACTGAGAGTGTTTGTGAGTGTGTGTGGGTGAGTATACCCCCTAAGCACCCCCCTAGCTTGCTTGGGTCGACCCCCCCTTGTAGCTCATGCTTGAAGCTCATTGGACCCCTCCAGGCCTAGCCAATCACAAGCAGGAGCCATTACAAGCAACTTGGGTAGTCTTAAGACAAGTGTCCCTCTTTCCCCTTTGAGAGAGAGGACTTGATAAATGCAAAATCAATTAATTAAATATCCTAAATTAGCATTGGACCCCTTGGGTGGCCAACCAATAGGCTTCAGGCACACCATGAGGGCAACATGGGGAGGAACTTGACAAGTGTCCTTGCTGCCTCTTCAAGCTGGGGCTTCCCTTGTGTGTGTGTGTGTGTGTGTGTGTGTGTGTGTGTGTGTGTGTGTGTGTTCTCTCTCATGCCCCCCCTTGTAGGCTCGCCCCCCTCCTTGTAGGGATCTTTTTTACTTTGGATGAGCAAGCCCCTTAGTCATCAAGCATGACAAAGCACTTGAACTAGGGGGTGTTCCCACAAGCATCTCAGGCAAGCATCTCAAGGCACCTCAAGCACCTTAATCATGTAGCAAGTCAAGCACCTCAAGCATGGAGCCAGTCAAGCACCTCAAGCATCTTAATCAAGCACCTCAAGCATGTCAAGCACCTCAAGCACGACAAGCACCTTAAGCAAGACAAGCACCTCGAGCTTAGGCCGGGTTCCCACCTCAAGCTCAGCCCTAGCTTGCCTAAGGTCAAAGGACTTTTACACACATTATTGGAGGTCTTCAATGAAGCTAACCCTAAGGTCTTATGCTCCATTGGTTAGCCTTGCTCTTTGATAGACCATCTCTCATTTGGGCCCCTTAACCATTGGCCCCGTGTTGAGATAGATCTATAAGCACATGTCTATATCTTAACCCTTGTTCCCGTGTATTCTCCCACATTAAGTGATTAGTTTAATATGAGAAAATCATTTGGGTTGGATAGATATTAATTTTTATGACACCTGAAATCCTGTCGCTCCCTATTGCGTCTCTCTTTCTCTTCTTCGTACCTTTCAAGCCATTTTTGCATCGGCGCTGAATTTAGTATACAGAACTTCATGATCTTTTCTCACATGGCATCATTCATTTTCTTCGGCACCCTTTGCCCTTGCGGCTCCTCTCCCACCAGTCTTGCATCCTCCTCATCGCTCCACAGTCGAGGCATTTCTGGGTCAGAAACGGATAGAAATTCGTTCGTCAATACAAAAGACTCTTGCACCAACCATCCTTCTGCCATGCTCCCCTCTGGACGATCTTTTTGGCGAACAAAACCCTTAAGTGTTTTCATGAACCGCTCTAGAAAGAACATCCAACGGCTGTGGACTGTACCTGCCACTGCAACCTCATCTACTACATGGACGAGTAAGGGCATTTGGATAGTTAGGCAACTCGTGGGTAGATACTTCTCAATCATGCAAACTGCCTCAATGTAGTTAGCCCTTTCGACTGCAATAGATTCCTCCTGTATCTCCTTGGAATAGATCCACCGCACTAGCTCTGAAATCTTGTATATGCAGGTCCCCACTTCCTCCGTTAAACACCCCTTGATCGCAATTGGAAGAATGAATTGCAAGAACTTATGCCAGTCGTGCGATTTTAGTCTTGACGGTTGATCGTCACGGGTGAATGCTGTCTTGAGACATCGCATATATACTGTTGGCGTCCTGAACTTTGAAATCACTCTTTTAACTTGTCGCTATTCGTTTTTTAGTAATACCCACAAGCATTCAATCTTTTCCTCCATGTTAGTTGATGACGTTGCCATCTACAATGATTATGAATGTTGTTTTAATATATATACTCCTCACAATGTAAACTACCTCGCATTCTCTAGTCTTGCTCAATCTCCGTACACCTCGGTCCAGAGGTGTACGGAGATGAGGACCATCGGGTCAAAATTTCGTCCTTATTGGTCAAATCCTATATGGGTAGACACATACGTGCACTCCCAGGTGTACATGGCAATGCATGTACGTAGCGGGCAAAACCCCTTTGCCTCTTTTAGCGGGCAAAACCCCTTTGCCTCTTTTAGTTCCATAGTTTCTTCAACATCCAATGGCTATCCGTTTGATCTACGGCTTGCCATACACACTCTTGACATTAATTTAAGACTACCTAATGGACTACAAATGGTTTTCGTAGGCATAGAATCAGTTTCCGAAGTCCGTCTGCGTTTTTTCGTAGAAAAACGCAATCGGATTTGACCTACGGCTTGTGTATTTGACGTTTCTTTTATCCGTTTGACCTACGGCTTGCCATACACACTCTTGAAATTGCCTAAACACTACCTAATCGTCTACAGATGGTTTGAGTAGGCATAGAAGTCATTTCCGAAGTCCGTTTGCATTTTTTCGTAGAAAAACGCAACCGGATTTGACCTACGGCTTGTGTATTTGGCGTTTCTTCTATCCGTTTGACCTACGTCTTTCCATACGCGCTCTTGATATTGCTTTAAGACTATCTAATGGACTACAGATGGTTTTGGTAGGCGTAGAATCAGTTTCCGAAGTCCGTTTGCGTTTTCCCGTAGAAAAACGCAATCGGATTTGACCTACGGCTTGTGTATTTGGCGTTTCTTCTATCCGTTTGACCTACAGCTTGCCATACGCGCTCTTGACATTGCTTTAAGACTACCTAATGGACTATGGATGGTTTTAGTAGGCATAGAAGCCATTTCCGAAATCCCTTTGCGTTTTTCCGTAGAAAAATGCAACCGGATTTGACCTACGACTTGTGTATTTGGCGTGAATTCAAACCCATTGACCTACGGCTTGCCATACACGCTCTTGAAATTTCTTTAAGACTACTAAATGAACTACGGATGGTTTCGGTAGGCATAGAAGCCATTTCCTAAGTCCGTTTGCGTTTTTCCGTAGAAAAACGCAACCGAATTTGACCTACGGCTTGTGTATTTGGCGTTTCTTCTATCCGTTTGACCTACGGCTTTCCATACGCACTCTTGACATTGCTTTAAGACTACTAAATGAACTACGGGTGGTTTCGGTAGGCATAGAAGCCATTTCCGAAGTCCGTTTGCGTTTTTCCGTAGAAAAACGCAAAAGGATTTGACCTACGGCTTGTGTATTTGGCGTTTCTTCTATTCATTTGACCTACGGCTTGCCATACATGCTCTTGACATTGCTTTAAGACTACTTAATGAACTACGGATGGTTTCGGTAGGCATAGAAGCCATTTCCAAAGTCCGTTTGCGTTTTTCCGTAGAAAAATGCAACCGGATTTGACCTACGGCTTGTGTATTTGGCGTTTCTTCTATCCGTTTGATCTACGGCTTGCCATACACGCTCTTGACATTGCCTAAAGACTACCTAATCGTCTACGGATGGTTTCAGTAGGCATAGAAGCCATTTCCGAAGTCCGTTTGCGTTTTTTCGTAGAAAAACGCAACCGGATTTGACCTACGGCTTTTGTATTTGACGTTTCTTCTGTTTGTTTAACATACCGCTTGCCATACACGGTTTTGAAATTGCCTTAAGACTACTTAATGGACTACGGATGGTTTTGGTAGACGTAGAATCAGTTTTCGAAGTCCGTCTGCGATTTTCCGTAGAAAAACGCAATCGGATTTGACTTACGGCTTGTGTATTTGGCATTTCTTCTATCCGTTTGACCTACGGCTTGCCATACGCGCTCTTAACATTGCGTAAAGACTACCTAATGGACTACGGATGGTTTTGGTAGGCATATAATACTTTTCCGAAGACCGTTTGCGTTTTTTCGTAGAAAAACGCAACCGAATTTGACCTATGGTTTGTGTATTTGCCGTTTCTTCTGTCCGTGTGACCTACGGCTTGCCATACACGCTCTTGATATTGCCTTAAGACTACCTAATGGACTACGGATGGTTTTGGTAGGCGTAGAAGCCATTTCCGAAGTCCGTTTGCGTTTTTCCATAGAAAAACGCAACCGGATTTGACCTACGACGTAGAAGCCGTTTATGAAGTCCGTTTGCGTTTTTTCGTAGAAAAACCCAACCGGACTTCAAAAACGGCTTTTATTTTGGGCTTGTTATATGCCCCCGCCCAACCTTTTTTGAGGAGGAAGCTTGTCTCTAAGAGCAAGGACGCATTGTAACTTTCTTGTCTCATAGGTCACTTTGGCCTTTCGAAGACGTTAATATAACATTTCATTTCATTTCTCTCTTTAATTTTTCTCTCTTTAATTTTAATTTCCTACACGCATACATTAATTCTCTCTCTCTCTCTCTCTCTCTCTCTCTCTCTCTCTCTCTCTCTCTCTCTCTCTCTTTGATTACCTACACACACACACATTTCTCTCTCTCTCTCTCTCTCTCTCTCTCTCTCTCTCTCTCTCTCTCTCTCTTTCCTACACACACACACACCGCTCTCTCTCTCTCTCTCTCTCTCTCTCTCTCTCTCTCTCTCTCTCTCTCTCTCTCTCTCTCTCTCTCTCTCTCTTTCCTACACACACACACACACACACACACGATGTAGAGAGAGAGAGAGGGGTTTGGGGGGGGGAGAGTGACATAATACCTACGCAGCAGATTTCGGCCACGATTTGAGCAGGCGAAAATGGCCCCTGCGCGCGCGGGTTTCCCTTTTTTCCCCCAAATTTTTTAGCGTCGCAATGAGCGTCGATATAGCCATGGGTGACTGCGTCGATATAAACATGGCAAAAAAAGCCTTTCCACGCATAGAGCAACGCTCATTATGATGCATATATCGACGCCTATATTGCTGTGCTCTAATTCTGTCGATATATGCGTGGAAAGGCATGGCCGTCGATATATGATGTGTCAATATCTTCATGTTATGTTGTAGTGAATGAACTCTCTCAAGTAATTATAGAGGGTGAGTTCTGCATGGCCGGGGACTTCAATATGGTTTTCTCTAGACAAGCCTAGGCATGGACCGTCTTCTATCTTATCAGGAGGGGAGCAAAAAAAAGGGAAGCCCTGGAAGAAAAATGGGCCCTTATTGATGCATGGAAGTGTGGAACATGGAAGGATGATGCGGGCTCTGTCATAAAAACTAATATCTAACCAACCCAAATGATTTTCTCATATTAATTTGATCACTTAATGTGGGAGAATAAACGGGAACAAGGGTTAAGATATAGACATGTGCTTATAGATATATCTCAACAAAGGGCCAATGGGAAAGGGGCCCAAATGAGAGATGGTCTATCAAAGAGCAAGCTAACCAATGGAGCATAAGAGCTTAGGGTTAGCTTCATTGAAGACCTCCAATAATGTGTGTAAAAGTCCTTTGACCTTAGGTAAGCTAGGGCTGAGCTTAAGGCGCGGGAACCCGACCCAGCTCGAGGTCCTTGTCCTGCTTGTCATGCTTGATGACTAAGGTGCTTGAGGTGCTTGAGGTGCTTAATGATTGAGATGCTTGAGGTGCTTGACATTCTTGAGATGTTAGGGTTGCACTTGAGGTGAGAACCCAACCGAAGCTTAAAGTGCTTAAGGGCCAAGCTTGTGGTGGGAACTGGGCCTATGCATGAGGGCTTGAGGTGTCAAAAAGTCAAAGATTCAATCCCTACAAAGAGGGGGCGAGCCCTACATGAGGGGGGATGAGAGAGAACACCCACACACTCACACAAGGCATGCATGGTACAAAGAAAGCAAAAGGGACACTTGTCAAGTTCCTCGTCATGTTGCCCTCATTGTGTTCCTGAAGCCTATTGGTTGGCCACCCAAGGGGTCCAATGATAATTTAGGAGATTTAATTAATTGATTTTGCATTTATCTATCCCTCTCTATCAAAGGGGAAAGGGGGGACACTTGTCTCAAGGCTACCCTTGCTGCTTGTAATGCCTCCTGCTTATGATTGGCTAGGCCTGGAGGGGTCCAATGAGCTTCAAGCATGAGCTACAAGGGGGGGTCGACCCAAGAGAGATAGGGGGTTGCTTAGGGGGTATACTCAACCACACACACTCACAAACACTCTCATTGTGTGCTAGGCAAGAGCCCCATCTCCTTCTCCAAGCTCCTTGAGAAGTTGAGAGCCTACACCAACACTCTTGGCTATGGAATGCAAATCCAACCAAGAGCTATGCTTCAATGCTTAAGCTTTCCATCTTCTCCATCTTCATTACTAATGCTATTATGTATGCTAAGCAAGAAGAGTGATGATAAGTGAGGAATTATTTCTTTCTCCTATGGAATACTTCTTCTTCCTCTTCCCTACCATCATTCCCTGCTAGCTCTCTCCACCTTCGAAGGTGTTTGAGGTCTTGGGACTTAGTCTTGGGATAGTTAATGCTTTCCACAAAGTGCATGTTATGCTTATTGCAAGAAGGCTAATGGTTTATTGCAAGTAGATTAGCTACTTAATGCAAGTAGATTAATTGTTGCTTTAGGCACAAGTTGATGCATAAAAGTATACATCCTCATGCACTCAAATGATTTAGGGAACACAAAGACTAATGATGTTCACTAGTTCTTGATTGTTTTCAAGCTAAGATTGATTGTTGATATTATGCAAAAGCTTGGTATATGAAGCTTCCATCTCCATAATGCCAAAGAGGTCTCAAGGAACACAAAGATTGTATTGTACCAAGTCTCTCTCTTAATGAGAGAATCTATAATACAAATGCCTTTTGGAGGGGGGACCGGCTCCACATAAATCCGGTCCTCAACTGTTGTCATATTCTCTAAAATCTCTCTCTCTCTCTCTCTCTCTCTCTCTCTCTCTTGCAAAGGTATTGCTCATGCCTAGTTAATTAAGTGTTATGATTAAGTTGCTACTACCAATTAAGTTCACCCTCTAATTCTCTTAATTCCGCTATTCTCTAAATTCATAGGCCATTTCCATTACAGGCTCCACATACCACAGCCTCCAAAACGCCCAATCAACCTCCAGACTTAACAGGGTTTATTTCTCTCATAACGGCGACCGGGTACCTTTTTCTTTAAAGATCAGATACTGGTAATTGAATGAAAGCCTCTCTAATCACTTCCCTATTATGGGGCTCTTAAGATTCACTATTGAAGAGAAACATCAACTCTAGGGGAAAAAAATTCTTATCTCTTACCCTCCCCTATCTAAAGATGATTTTTTCAAGGGTTTGGTGGCTCGGCGGGCTGCTCAAGAATTAGCTCGGGACATTAACAAAGAACAGTCTGAAGCATGGAAAACATTTAGTAAAAAAAAATCAGACTGCTATCAAGAGGGTGGGCCATACACTAAAAAAGAAAATCTTACAAGCATTTTCACTTCAAAAGTCTAGATTTGAGGAACTAGGACACCTCAGACACCGAGCACAAAGAATGGTTGCAACTCAAGTAGAGTTTACATGAAAAGGACCTAGAGGAGATTAATATTATGAGAGTACAAGCCAAAGAGAGGTACATAAAAATGGAGGAGGCACGAAAGAGAACTTTTCTTTGTTCAATCATGGTAAGGAAACATCGGACCACCATCTCTTCCTTGATTGATAACCAAGGACAAACAATTAAAGACCCAGATCAAATGGGAAAAGTAATGCTAGAGCACCTCAGCCAAATCCTTGGGAAAGAAGACTCCCCCTCTCGATCCTGCCATCAAAGAAGCCAGGCCCAAGGTTTTTGCTACCACAACAACTTCAGTGGATTCTAGACGGGCACATTACTTGGAAAGACCATTTAAAAACTCGGTAAAGAAAAATCTCTAGGGTGGGATGGGATCACGATTCACTGTGGAGTTTTGCCAAGGGTTTTGAGAACTTTTGGGCCCCTCCTTTTGCTCATGGTCAACAAGGCCTTTACGAAAGGTAAACTTGAGTTAGGTATCAAGAAAGGACTAATTGAACTCATACACAAGTAGCTAGCCTTCTCACAACTCAAACACTGGAGACCTATCACAATGATGATGGTGGTGTATAAGGTCTTGGCCAAACTTATTGCCGAAAGAATGGCCTCAGTGTTAGCAAATGTTATCTCTCCCCACCAACATGGTTTCATAAAAGAGAGATCAATTTATGATAACATTTAGGCAGCAATGATAGGGATGGAATATGCCATGTTAAAAAAACAAGAGTGTGTTTTACTACAACTAGACCTTGATAAGGGGAATGATAGGATAACCTGGTGCTATGTGCAAGAAACACTACAGTCCTTGGGATTTGGCCCTCAAATATTTCAAGGAGTCAACACTCTAGGTGCAAAGAGCTCCTCGGAACTGCTATTTAACTCAAGACTTGTTGGCTGCTTTGACGTCAAAAGGTCAATACGGCAATGGTGCCCTTTGGCTTCACTCTGGTTTGCAGCTTACACCCACCCTCTTGTTGCTATGATGGAGAAAGTGGCACAAGGAGAGAGATTACAGGGCTGCAAATCCACAACGCCAAGCAACTGATGATTAAGATGTTTGCAGATGACTCCCTGCTATTCCTCAAAGCTGAAAGGAACAATGTTAGAAGAGCCTTGGAGTTAGTTTAGACTTTCTCAACCGCTTCAGGGTCACAATGTAACATTGAAAATTCAAGAATGATCTCTTTGACATAAGAGGATAATTTTGATTCCCTAGGATGGATAGGGGATATTATTAAAAGAGGCAACATCTTTTGCATTAGGAAATTTCGGAGGTCATTTGGAGGGCCTTCTAAGAAAATGTATTTTTTGCACTCTCTCTCTAGAAAGTATGGCGAATAATAGAGGTGGGTCTTTCATGGTAAAAGTTTAAAAAGTGTACTTTAAGTAGATTCCTTACTCTTCTGAACATTCATTCGTAATGATTGAGGGATAATCTTCTTTTCAGTTGCATTGAATGAACCTCGTCAATATGGAGGGAATGAGGCTAACATGGAGGGACGAAGGCGTAGCCGCCTATTCACTTTCCATTAAACCTGCACATTTGGCTAATGGCGCACTCCTTAAATGGCACAAATGTTACACAAAAACGATCCAAATACCACCTTCACATTGATTTGGACAATGAGTACCAACCATTGATTAAGCATAGTAAAGCAAACACACATATACCTCCCGCATCCATAGACACGCTCAGAGCTCAGGGAGCTAAACACATAGATATCTGTACAAGAGGCTCTCTCTATCCTAAGAATCCAATGACTAATGAGTCTCCACCGTTTGTCAATCCTACAAGCTTATTGACCTTTGCTGGTGATGGAGAAAAGGGCCTTCTGGGTTATTGTAAATCTCTTACAAGGGAAGCTGAAACTTATAAGGGCATTCTCCAAGCTAAACAAGGTGAGATTGTTCGTCTTTCACATTTACATTCTACAGATCAGGTTACCATTTTGCAACACAAAACAGAGGTACAGGAACTGAAAGGAAAGGTACGAAGTTGTCAAATGAAGGACACCATCTTGGGTGGTCGTATCCGAAAGAAGAAATTGCGCAATCTTGAAACATTGCAGGTTGCATCCGGAGGTCTCAAGAAAAGAATCCGAGCATTAAGGTGATGCTTCTTGGTTGGCTACATTGTCTTAGTTAAGTAATCTTTTTGTTTGGCTATACAAAAATCTGTCTCATCCATCTTTGTTAAGAAGGGTATAAAATCCAAACTTTTACCATCAGCCTCAAGTGTTTGGAAAGAGAGGCTTCAGCTTAACGAGGCACAGGGAGACTATCTTGGACAGCCCTTTCATATTAAAGCAACTTACAGTGGCCATGGAGCAAACATGGCATATGATGAGTTCAATAATATTTTTATGGACCTGCAGATGTTACAGAAGAGAATGGTGGAGTTTTACAACATCACATTTGAAGAGTCACGAGGGGTATTACATTTTGTGTTAAAACTGGATGAGTGTGACCTTGTTAAAGAGAAAAATCTAGAGCGTGTTACTATTACTTTAATGAATAGATCCCTCTCAAAGTGTCCCAGTGATGATCCTTTGTATTTTAGTGTTCAATCGGAATCTAACATATGGTGGCTTGGTGCGTTTGAGGTAAGCGAGATTCTCAGGTAAGCTCAAATGTTCACATCTACTTAAGTCTCATTTATTTTGTGTTGCAGGTAAAGAAAGAAGATCATGAGATTCTATATTGGGTGTTCCATCGAACTAATATTCTGGAGGTGATAGATCGACAGACTAACCAGGGAGAGGTACTACGTCT